>NW_010263681.1:0-15053 GCF_000690775.1 Eurypyga helias | reverse complement strand
AGCAGAGGAAGAATTTAATGAAGGCACAAGGTCAAAACAGGCCCTTGGACAAAATACTAATGCTGATATTAATGCCATCTATAAATGGCTTACTTAATCATTCAGTGATATATAGCTTCCTTTATTGGAAAACACAGAAGCTGCTTAATAGTGCATTGCATCAAAACACAATGGTTCAGAGAACAGAGTTGGACTAATGTCGGAATATAAATATAACAGATGTGTTTTATTGGAGTCTACCCTGGAAAGATAATTGTTGCACACAGATGAAGGCAGAAATTTGGCCAGAGAATAAAGAATTTTATTTTTTTTGGGATATTGTAAGTATGCAGAAGAAAAGCTGGTATTAACTAGGCTAAGAACAAAGAATACTGTATTACTTCCTTTCAAAGCTCAATTTATATGGAGACATAGTAAGAAGTCTCATCTCATATGTGACAGAATTAATTATTTTGAAAAATGCTTACCACATAAAAACGATGTGGGGTACAACATAGTATATGAAAGTGCTTGGGGTAACCATGACAATTAGAAATATGAAATTAATTAGATATATAGAATGTGTTGCTTCAAAAGTAGAATGAATTAGAACTCAGGTAATCAAGATACCGAAGGCTTTCAACACTAAGTGTTTTATTGGATCTCTAATTCTCAAAATGGATACATTTGAACAGACAGCAAAAATATAAAAAATGCTAGTGAATAAGATGGTTGCAATTGCAGAAGCAGTAGCACCATGTTTTTCAAACCATAAAAAATATCTAAATCAAGTTATACACTTACGGGGGTTTTTGTGTGGGATTTTTTTTTTTTTTTTAACTTCCTCATCATGAGAATTACTACGAAAAGTGGTAGCATAGGGCAATGGGTAAGAGAGATGAGACTCTCAAGTATGGAAAACTTCATCTGAAAATGTGAAGTTCATGTTGGGGAACTTCTTTGATATTCAGTTTGTGTTCAGAAACATCACAGAAAGCATAACCAAGAGTGCTGGCAAGGAACTCCTAAAAAGTTCTATATTCAGTGTTAAAGGGACACTCCACACCCATAATTATCACTTCAGAAATTTAATAAACTTTAAATAATATTTTAATTACATTTTATATTAATAGTCAAGAAATTGGTCTATATTCTGTAGCTTAGCTGAGACAACATCTAAGGGGGTTAATTGTAATTGCACCTGTAAGCTGACTAAAGATGGAAGGATGAATTTTTTTAATATAGTTAACTAATGTTAACTAAAGCAGAAGAATATGAAGACACGGAGAAGAGAAGAATGAATGAAACATAATGAGGGAAAAGTAAGACTTCTCATTTGCCTTCTTATTGCAAGAATAAAAATACAATCAAGGACTTTTGAAAGGAATTACACTTAAAACTGATAAAAGGATTTTTTTAAAAACTGCACTGCTCCTGAATAATTTTTAGGAGAAGAACTTGGTATAGTTTAAAGGGGATATAAGTGAAATAAGGGCATGAGAAATATATATGATATTGCAATAAAAAGATTAAATACAGAAAATGAAAAGAAAGTTGCCTTATTTCATGACAGAGACAATTAGTTTTCTTTTTTGTGTCTTAAGAAGAAACTTTAGCAATTTACCTGGTGGGATTTGAGTGCCTTTCCCTGAAGAAAATATTCTCTGAAGATACTGAATTGAAAGAGATCTTGCTAACCTGTTAATTAATTTTTTCTTATGGTCTTAGTCTATAAAAATAATGTTGATAAAATATTTTGCCCTCATTATTTAAATTTTAAAATCAGTTCCCTAAGCTTGACATATAAATTGTTTCAAATATAGAAGACAAAGCAATTTTTTCTGTTATGGATTTGATGTTTGTGTCAGCAATAAAAGTAATCGGTTCAGTTTGTACTTGGAAAGTGGACTGGAACACAAGTTCTGTTTAGAAATCTTAATTTATCAAATGTGAACTTGATGGATCACAAATGAGATCACAGTATTACTTCTGTAATCTCAAAAGTAATGTACGTGAAGTAAATCAAGGGCAGGACTTCAAAATCTACCATAAAACTGTGATTTAAATCAGAGCATTGAGAACCCCTGATAGATGCCTTAGAAACCCTGACTTTATACTTTGGAAGGAAGCTTACTGCTGTGTATTAATTGAATAGTTATTACAAGATAATGACATAAATATATATATATTATTCTTAGTTTAAACATGAAGGGAGCGTGGTTATAAGGTGAGGCAAAGATAAGCCCTTATGTAATCAAATTTGGCCTGTTCCTTTCAAAAAACTCCTTTTCATGTGCAGCTTGTATATGCAAAATTCGACTTTGCCAGTATCAATCATATTTAAATACATGTAAGGGTACTTTTGTGCTTTCTGTCTGTGCAAAATGGCTGAATAACTTATTTCTTTCTGTTCTGCATTTACAAATACAAATTAAACTAATACACTGTTATTAAAAATAATAAATTAAATTACATGTTTCCAAACTGAAACCTTTTATTCTGAGTTTCAATGCAGTTTGATTTTTACAGCAGACTTATAAAGTACTGAAAATAGGATTTTTAATGGAAAAGCTCACAGCCCCTTCTCTGCAGTAATGCGAACAGTAAAGCCATAACCAAGTGCTTGTAAGACTTTCATGAATTTTGCAGTAGTTTGTTTAGTATTCTACTGTATTTAAACCGTATTTCTTCTCAAACGGGTTTTAAACACTGCAATATCATATTTTTACCAAGTGAATGCAAAAAACCTACTTATTTTATATATTTCTTTTGCTGATATCCATAGATCAGATATAATCCAAGCAAGAACAGTATTGGACTGAATTTGTATTCAGCCTCTGAAGACCTGATTCACTCTAGTCTAATGCCAAATCACAATTGCAGGAGTTAGTCATGAAGAAAATAGAGAAAAAGTAAAGGGAAAGTCAACCTGCAAAAGATTATCTCAGCTACAGAGCCTAAGTGGAACATTATTGTACAGTGCAATTCACTAAGATCATATATGAGACGGATGGTGCATTTTTAATGCAAAGTTTAAGCAGTGTTTAGAAATTAAACTGTTATATATTTTGTACATTAGTGAGAAAAAACTTTCTGAAGGTTTTAAATCTCAAACAATTTCAGAAGTGAAAAATATAGCGATTATGAAATACGGTGACCAGGGTCACAAGATTATTTATTCTTCCTGGGAGCGTAGTCTGATAAATGCAATATAAGGCCTCCGGTCCATAGTCTGGTGCTGTCTGTTGTGTGTTGCATTTATCATAAGGCATTATATCTGAAACTGTGGTAAATGAGTTGATGTTAATCTAGGTATAAATTTTCTTCATGTCATTATACTTGAATATATGCACAAGATGAATGATTATTATCACAGTTTAAAACTGGAAAAAAAAGTCTTGAAAGAATGTGGTTATTTCTGGAATCAGGTGTGTTCTTGAATGAAAATTTGTTCTGAAGCTTGTTGTAGTTCATGGGTTCTGTCCATCTGAATATGGCCATAAGTCTGACATTGATCAGGAAGATCATCTAGCTGCAGATAAGGTGTCTGAAGCCATGTTTCTCATATAATCGTCTTTCTTTCTCTGCCCTTTGCTGTCATAGTTTGTTACTCTTACAGTTTTCATTCAGTCTTACATTATCGTGTAGAATCTGACACAGGACTCTGAAATGGACACAAAGAAATAGCCAAGAAATTTCCTAAAGGTAGGACATTAGCCTGATAAAGCTTAGAGAGATGTTGTCTGCCGCATAAGATTCTTATTTTGGTGTACTGGACACTTCTACATCCTTCTCCATAGCTCCTGTAATTCTTTACAGCACATAAAAAACCCCCTGTGGCCTAAAAAACCTCTTTGACGTTTTGATGCTCCTAACTGGTTGTTTCTAAGCTATGGATCATGTACGTTCTATGGTTGTGGCCATCAGTCCTGATTCTCTCTCCCTCACCTAGTTTTGGGGACTTATTTATATGTAGTCTGGATCTCTTTTTTATTCCTCCACTCCAGGGAGAAGAAGGTGCCTGTTTCTCACCCAGGTTCTCATCCTTACATTCAGTCAAGGTCAAACAACGGCTCTCCCAACAAGGGGACAGGTGTAGAAGAGAATGCCTTGTCATTTTGTGTAGGTGAGCCGAGGTTTCTGCTTTAGTAAAATTCTTATGCACATGTTGAACTCCTAATTCTTCAAGGAAGCAAGATTATTAAACATTGATCTCTTCCTGATAAGCAATATTTTCTTTAGCTTGAGGAAATCATAATATTTTAATAATTATCCTGGCTCAGTAACTTGTCATTATACTGAAAATGTCATTAAACTGACAATGTCATTAACATTTTCTAAACTGTTAATAAAAAAGGCCTGAAAAATATTTTTATTGTCCTACAAAAATTTTGATTGAGAGAAAAGAAAAATTTTAAAACGTAGAAGATTCTTTAGCTGGTAAAGAAAATCAAACATAGGCATGGTAGAGAAAAAATGCAAACATACAAAGCATATGGTAAATAAATATTTTGCAATATTGTAACCCTAAAACTGATTCGTATTAAATGAGTGGAAGTTACAAAGAGACACCATTTAAATAAAACTTTGCCTTTAATACAAAGAATGAGTAGAAAGACTGGTATGTCCTTGTTAAAAAAAGATGATGATCTGTTTTCTGAATGACAGATGAATAAGCTGAGTGAAAACAATTTTTTTGTAAAGTGGCAGGACTTGTAGTGATACAAGATAGTATTATTAATTAAAATATAATCTCAAAGTAAGGGCCCTCTCTTGATAGACATGCAAACAAATAGGCAATTTTAATGAAATTTTACAAAGAGTGGAAGAAGACAAGGAAAAAAACCCAAAACCCAATCCAAAAACCCAAACCCCAAAACCCACTGTAGAAAGCATACTGGTTACCTACCCCATGCCAAGGTTGTGCATTGCTATGCACTTGCTATCTCAACTAGCTCACCTCTTGTTGCTTTCTATTCAGTCTGAAACAGGTCTGTGAACCCCATTCTCTCTGTGCTTCATTGGGAGTATTAACATCCCGCACAGACGGAAAGTGTCGTGTTGACAGTGGTGGTCCTCATTGTTTTGTAAAACAATATGAAGTCTACTGGTGCTTTAAGACTCTATGACATAAAATAAAGTAAGTGTGGGCTAACCAAAAATCATCCCGTGTCTGGGGAATCAGTTTTAATCCCATGAAGAAAACTTCCAGACTGAACAAATAACCTTGCTCACAGTGCTTGGGAGATTTCAAATACTGAGATGGGGAAAAATAGGCTAGGTGGACAAAGAATGGAAACAACAGTCTTTCTGTGCCAGGATATATAGACCTACAGAGGAGGTCCTGACATGAAGACAACTACTTAGAGGACTAGAAGAGCAGGGTGCTGCTGGTGACCAGACAGCCAGATGAACATAGTCTGCCAGATGTTTGTTGGCAGGACTGTGTTCAGCTTCACCGAGTTGAGCCACCTTGTACCCCTTGAGAGCTAAGTCCAGTGTAAAGATGTCTGATAATTGAGGAGGAATGTGAGAGCAGAAATTGTGGCTCGATTTTCTGTTTTTCAATCACTTGGTAAGTAGGATTTACAACATAAACTCTCACATGTGACCAACTTTCCGTTCGGGAACTGTGCTGCCCACTGAACTACCAAGAACTTTTATTCTACCTGGGCCATGTGATTGTACTTTTCACCAATGATAAACAGCAAATTATATCAGTCACATATCCACTTTATTAAAGATAAAGAAATAAATTAGAATTAGAACCATGTGAGTTCTCTAATTAACAAAGAAGCTCAGTTACAATGAAGGCAATTCAAATGTGTCTTATTTTTTGTGCTTGTACTCTCACTTATTATTCATCAGGGTATGATTTCAGTGACCCTTGGAGTTTTGTGAAGTACACCAGTAATTATTTAAATACATTCATTTTAAGAAGGACCTGTCTTTCACCTTGGCAGCATTCAGCTGTAAATGATTTCTCCCTTTTTCTAACTAAATCAAGTTGTAATACTTATCACTTGAGCTAGGAAAGAGGGACATTGACAGTATGAGTCATACACGGACGAATATGTGGGCTCCTAAACTCAAATATGCTCAGACCTCTCCAAGAACTTCTGAAGAACTTTACAAAGTGTGATGAGATCTTCAAAAGAGATCAAGCCTTCTTACAGTCACATCCTGTGATGATTTATTAAACACAGATTAGAAGTCCATTCACCTACTGTTTTGAAGCTTATTTTATTTTCACTCATTGAAATATTAAAATTAAGGATAGGGTCCTCATTGATTGAAAAATTTCCTGACTGATTTTTTTTTTTAAAATAAAATTGGAATTGACAGTGTACTTATACCTATTACAAATATTTATTTTGCATTTAACTTTATAGGAAATATGCAGGAAACGTGTGTCTCGGAGGCTCCAACATATGATGGAGTAGAATTAAAGAGAGACATGAAATGGAATAGGAAAAACCTCCCAGGTGCCTAAATGACCTACTAGGCCTTTTGAAGTGCCAAAGAAAAGGCGTTTAAAAGGATGGAAAAAGAAGTGTCTGACATATTATTCTCTTATCTCCCAGAAGAGGTCCTCATTAGCCAAACTAAAACTGGGACAGGACCATGCAAATGGGACTTCTAACATCAATTCTAGACAGAATAAGCTAACAGTTGTAAGTCAGGCTTCTTTATTTAAAGAAAAATAATTTCTTCCCAAAGTAAAGTCTTACTCATTGTCTGCCATATCCATTAATTCTATTAGCATATAAATTTAATTATACAATTGATATTCAAACAAGTAGACCTCGTCCTGCAAAACAGAGCTGTTCACCAAGTTGTAAACCGTTTATTAGAGGTGAAATTTTCTCTTTGCAGGGAGCCAATATAAGATATGTGCATTACTTACACCAGATAGCTTCCGTTAAGGGGGAATTTTATTTTTATTGATTTAGAAGCTTAAAGAAAATTCTAAGGCTGCTTTTGGTAATGAGTCAGGATGTAAGGAAGAACAGAAGGAATAATATTTTTTTCTAGCTAAGTTGACCTTTTATTTTGACTTGCTACTATGATATCAGCTTTTGGTTTAAGTTCACCTGTTACAGTTTGAGGGATGAGATATGCTATGGACAAGGCTATAAATTTCCTTTATCTTGACCTAGGGTTTTTTATTTCCTTTCATGCAGTGTCTTTAGAAAAAGCTCAGTGACAGGTAGGCCAGGTTCTCTGCAGTCAGGTAGACCTGCAGCAATGAGGGCTGCAAAGCTCTTCAGCCAGCACACGTCAGCTTTTTTTAAGACAAAAAATACTTCTCCAGAACAGAATTTCTGAGTGTCATTCAGGTCTAACGAGTAAGTAAATTTGAAGCTATTCTCAATTGGATTGACCTCTGCCATGTGTTTACAGTATAAATAAACATGACAGTGTGAGTACTTAAAAACAATTTTCCTCATTGTAATCCTCAAAGTTGCTGTTTATAACAGAAATTAATAGCTAGTGAGAAACTTACAAAATATATTAATGGACAGGAGTGATCCATGTTTGTTAACAAATAACACCTTATTAACAAAAAAACCTAACACTCAGAGCTTCATTATCTGTAAAGAACACCTCCTTTTTCCTCTGTCTTTTTCATATTTCATGAAAGGTAAACATTAATGTAGGAAAGGCTGCACATTAAGACTTCGTTTTTGCAAAAGGAGTCTTGTATTACTTTTTGGGAACCTGAAGTTCCCTGAATGTCTTTGACAAACATTTATACTGGTCTTAAGCATGATTTCTGTTTTTGAAGGTAGACATTTGCATTTGCAGAAATAGCTACTTTGAGGTTCTCTTTCATTCTTTTCCCTCGCAACAATACAAAACTCATCTTCCAGCATCCTTTGAATAGGATGATACCATGACTGTGATGGTATCAGATAAAGTAATTTACAACATCTGTGGGTAGATACTTCAGCATATGTAGGTAGTTAATCCACTTTGTCAATGCACAGAACAGGAACACAGACAGGATGAAAGTCACCACTGGGTGTGAGTGCTGCAACCTGCCTGTTCTCAGCTTGCATCTGAGCCAATGACCAAGGAGAGATTTCACCAGGAATGTGAGTATTTTTAGGGACTATTTTTTATTCCCAAAGAAATTGCAGCAAATAACAGGTGAAGTTCTGTTGAACACAATGTGAGTAACAATTGAGTAGAAAAATATGAGTGTGTGTAAACACTGACAAAAAAGAATCAAGAGTGTTTTGCCAACAACAGTCAGTTCACAAATAAATACACCAAGTTAAGAAGTATAGCCTAGAAGATAAGGCTGATCTTTCACAACAGCTACTTTTGTATTATCAGCTGTGATATCTCTGAGAATCTGTGGTAATAACACTAAGCTTTCTGCTTAATGTTTTTCCCAGGTCTTTTTAAAGTGCTAAAGCTGGATCTCATTATGTGAGTTTGTACTTTGCTTATAGTACTCAACTTATGAGTAATCTTGTATAAATACTTGGGAAAACTCTTTCAGTTTCTGAAGTATTGTTTGTTGTGTCACTTCTGAAAGAGGTAAGAATGAAATCTCACTACTTTCAGGAGAAAATTAATTTTTATAGTCAAGATTTCCATGAAGATACTTTTTTCATGAATGCACAAAAAATGAAAAATAAAAATGGAAATAAATACAGAAATCTCTAGCATAAAAATAACCCCAACTTTTTTTTTTTTTCCTACAAAGTATTAAGGAATAAAGAGAAAGTCTGTTTCAAAGCACTTGGCAGTCCTTCAAATTTTCTGGTGGTGGAGGGCATATAAATAAGTAGATAATGTCCTTAAATAATTTTTGATGACTAATCTACAGGCTGCAAATTTTAAATAAGGAAACCAAGCAACTGCTTGCTGTGACCTGACTAATTTGCACAAGGTGTTGTCTCTGTTGGAATATCTTTAGGAGCACTTAGGTGCTGCTAAGTTTAATTTGCATGTGCATCAGAAGTTTGATAAAGTACCTGAAGACGCAAGGTCTGGCTTTTGCCTCTGTTGCTCTCTAATCTTTGTGAAAGGTATGATGAATAATTTTTTTTGAGAAATGGAATAAGGACTTGAATGTGATAATGTATAAGATTCATTCACTGTAGGAAACAAGTAATCTTCTAATATAGAGAGTTAACCAGACTGGATAGAGGAAACCAAACATTTTCAGAGGACATGGATGTGCCTTTTATCTATCTATCTGTCTGTCTGTCTATCTATCTACCTAAGGAAAAGAAGGTTATTTTCAGATCTTGCTGTAGCGTAAAGAATGTCAGATGAACACTTCAAATGCCTGTATACAGTATCAAACAACTTTACTGCAGTTGAGTAGGATCATACTCACAAACCTTGCACATGTCTGGCAGAGATATGATTTAAATTGGCTTGCAGGAAAGGTATTCGGAAATGGAATTTTTGTGAGCTTAATTTTTTTTACACCTTAATGTTTATTTTATACCCCACAGACATCTCCTTATATCTCTGATATTACTACCTCCTACATGCACTTATGTCCACAAGAATCAACTTTCACAGGGATGACTGGGGAGCCAGAACTGAGAGTACAATGAGAGTTGTGGGCTTGAGCAAATAAGTTCCTTTCTTTCAGGAAGAATTCTATGGCAGTATTGAAACCTTTCTTTTACTAATGTTAATGAAACCTCACACACACATCTTCTCAAAGGTGTGGGTAGGCTCCTGTTATGTAATTCATTGAGTAATATTATATTAATGAATATTTTTAAAAGCCAGACTGATAATTTGTTTATATTCTGAAGTGCTATGTATTTTATTACTAACAATTCAATCTAATTTCCTTATTTATACAGTGGCAAGTATGTATTTACACACAGTAGGCACTTATTATTTATCCTACTTAGAGTAAGTGCAGAGGTCATTCTTCCTTTTTAATATTTCCAGAAGTCTAATTAACTACCTAAACCAATATCCTGTTGCAAAGAGAATAATTCCACTTATTAATACTATTTTACATATCAAAACAACAGATCTCATTAATTTTGGAAGTGTTTCCTTCTATATCTTGGGGTATTCTCTTGGTCTTTCATTCAAATATTAGAAACCTGGAAGAAAGAAGCTACAGTGCTTCTGTACAAGTTGTTCTTGTTCTTGACTGCTTGGTTTGCTGCTCTTTTCATTCCTTTGCTTCACTGAGAACCTAATTTCTTGAAGCCTTTGCAGCATCTGGCAGATGCTTGCTTTGTTCAGGCTTGCTTTGTTCATGCTCCTGAACATGTCAGCAGCCCAGCGCTCAGCTGTAGCTCCAGTGCCACACTGGCTTCCTGCTTTTGGCTTATTCTCTCTCTAGGTAAGCATAACACTGGGCTGTCTCTGGATGCTCTGATCTAATTTTGCCTCCTCCAATGTTACTAGTTAATAGTTTTGTGTGTAAGTCACCTTTTGTTTCCTTCTTGTTGGGATAGAGCCCGCTGTGTGCAGGGAAGGCACCAAACTCCTCGGGTAGCATTTCTGCTCAGACAGATTCTCCTGGTCTGCTGCAAAGCAGAGCTGGTGAGCTGGACATAATATTAGGACACAACACATGCATAAAGCATAGAGTGTAAAATTTGCTTATAAGAACTTTTAAAAAGGATTTTTAGAAGTGTATTTACTGTTGTAACTAACTGATCTATTCCCATGCCTTGGTAATTTTAGTGATGGGAAAAGAAGAAATTTCTGAAAATAAGTCTTTTGTCCAGATGCTTCAAAAGGAACTAAAAATGGAACCATGTGAACACTGAATTATTTTTGGGTTCAATAAACAAAAACAATAATCAACTACAATAGAAATGAATAGATTGAACCAAATTTAGAATTTTATCATCACCAAAATGAAAAGAATTAAATATACTTGATGTTTATGTTCCATTTATATGCATCTGAGTTAAATTGATAAAATGCTATGAAAAATTCTGTTGAGTATTAAAACAAGAAATGTTCAAATAATTCCTCTTAGAGAAGAGATCTGGACCTTCTCTGTCACCTCAAGCATTAAGTGGATGGGTATTCTGGTGTTGTGCTCCTAATCACTTGTGTTGAAGTTCTATTCACAAACATAATTTAAGCATTATCTGAAATAGGAATTTGAACACAGAAGACTATTCTGCCATCTCCTTTACTCGGTGGGTATTGCACCAGGTCTTTTTTTTTTTTTTGTATTTATTTCAATAAATTCCTACTGTTATAACATCAAAATATTTCAAAAGGAAAGGAGTGAAATGTGGTAAATGAATGTTTAAAAAACTTGATCAGGTATTTGGGGGGGGGAGGGAAAAAAAAGTACTTTCTCTTCAAGAGGAGCCTCATAATCACTACCTTACCCTGATCTTATTCTGAGTCTTTAGCTATCCTGCTAGTTGTCATGAGCCTGAACCTTGGTGAGAAAAATTCTTAAAGAGGCAATCACAGTGAGTTTGTGGGTTGGAAGATGAAACCTCATGTTGACCTGGCAGTATTTATCTGGAAACCCAGCACCTGCCTTTACTCTTTGGGATAAGGTTAAGTTGTGATAGAACAGAACACAACAATATTATCCCACAAATATATATAAATATGAAGTTAAACCTGATTAGATGCACAAAATCTCTACCAGACTGAAATTATATTTTTTTAATTATTCTTTGGAACATACGACCATGTGAATATTCAATTATTAACTAATACGGAGACCTTTGTGAAATTAATGCCTTTGTAATCCTACAGTAAACAACTCAATCAAAGCAGGCTGTCAGTTTCATATTTACTCCTCATTTGTAGTTTTAATAATCTGGTTGTTGTCTTGATTGTGGAAAAGTGATTTTTATGGAATAATTAGTCTAAACACATACCTCATTTATCATCAAATAGATCAAGTTAAGATAGATAATGACTTTTAAGATGTCATTTAGCTATGTCAATGTACAGAACTGTAAATGGAGGTAAAAAATCTTCTGTTCAACCAACTGGGACCAGACTCCCCTCTGGTACTTCGATGGTTGCCTAGCACTGGGGATAGATATTGCCCTAAAATAATAGAGGAAGATGATTAATATTTTTGAGGTGTATTTTCAGAATTTTTTTTTTCTGAAGAGAAGCTGGCTTCAGAATTTCCTTATTCACATACAGAGTATCAGGCCCTACATTTAGAGAGCTGGAAATTATAGAAGAGAAAATCCAAGTAAAATGGTCTTTGAATATCTGCTTTTTCTTCTGTATATTATAGTTAAGACTATTTTCTCACTTGCTGTGTCTTTGAAGGATCTGAAAAGAAAAGTGAAGGCTGGAAAAGGGAAATGATTAAGAATAAGAGGTTTTCTTGACTCAAAGCATTCAAAAGATCCATAGGATTAGGGTCAGAACACAGTACTGATACTTGATTTATAAACTCTTTAGCATCTGCCCATTCTGTATATTGTCTTTGTTGAAAAAAGGACTATGATATTTTTTTTTCAGGGAGATTCACTTCTCATTCTCCAAAGGATTTTGAATTTTGATGGGCTTGCTCACTAATGGGAAGAGAAACTTGAATCATATTTTACCTTTTTTCAGGTGAGGTGGAGATGGAAACTAATGGGGATGGATTGACAAGAATATTAACACTTTCTTGCTTAGTTTCTGATTGCTGCTTTTTTTGGGGTGGGGAAAGCTGAGCAGGATGGGCACTAATTTTCCATTAAGAACAGTGAGATCTCTTCATGGAGGCTGGTGATTGTCTGATGTGTGAATTACAGACCTGCTTGATTAGCCACTTATCTCTGCAGGATAATTCTGTTGTCTGCAAATGCATGTAGCAGTGGAGGAATAAAAGATTCTCACTACTTTTTTTATGGATTGTCAGGCAGGATTGTTCCATGATGACATTAAAGGTATTTGAAGTAGGTTTTATACATTCAGTAGCCCAGTGATATTCTGAATTTTTGAAATTATTTGGCAGCTTCAGCTCTAAGAGATGGAGAAGCAATGGGATGCAGATCTTTCTAGAAAAGTTGATCAATGAAAAGCTTTACTTATACTGAAAGCTCTTAGGAATCTACATTCACCTTGGTATAAAGAAGATCATGTGAAAAGATCTTTTTTTAACGGTACAGTATGTGAAAGAGAGCATTGCCAGCATTGTGTTGGTCTTGTCTAAACAAAAATGTATGGCAATAGAATATGCTGACTTTATGAGTAGTTTTCCCCTGTGAAACTGGATGGTCTTTTAGGGGAAGCATTTGAGTCATGCAAAGTTGTTGCTTATTTTCCTTCTGTTTTACAGACTCTGTAAGTGTATGAGTAGATTTTGTTTCTGGGTAAAACACCTCAGTCTTTAAAGGCATAACAGTCTTTCCTCATGTTTTCTTCCCACCTTCCTTTTCCATTTTTCTAATCAGGTTTATTGTCAAAGCTTTTTTTGTATTGTATGTATGTGGGAAGTGGCTGGAGATTATGTTCAGTTAAATGTTAGTGACCCGGACAAGAAAATTTCTCTAATCAGAAGTCAAATGTAAGAACTGTTCTATCATGCTGTAAAAGACCTTGGACTTGTTATAAAATTACTCATCTCTTATTATAATAAGAATCAACAATGCTTAGTTGTTACTGAAAAGATTTCCAATTTTTACAGTTTTTATTGCTGAGCTGAATTAGAAAGGTCTTTCACTGTTTACATAAAGAGAAATGTATGGCAACACAATGTATTAAAATGCCTATGAGGCAATTTAAAACTTATCCAGCAATGTTGATTGGCTAGAAAGTAAAGAGCGTGACTTTCTATTCTCCTTCTTTCCTTAAGTTCTACACAGACAGATCATATTCACACACCAGACTGGCTGTACCAGTCTATGTAGCCGTAGAGTACATGATTGCCACATGCATGACTACCCCTAACATGCATCAGCTCGCTGTAGTCTACCAGTGCTTATGCTGTAAACTGGAGGATTAAAAAATGCAGATTAGTTTCATTGCAAAAGCTTCAGCAATAATTATGAAAGAGTTGAGTCAACCCAGTGGCTGATATAATGGTTCACATTTTAAATTGCTTCACATTTGAGATGTTTTAGAGGACTAGGAGAAATAAATGCATTGGTCTAGCCCTATTCCCCTAGAATTTCTCTTTCAATTTAAGAAATATTTCGATTGCAGGACAAAACTTCAGTGATCTCTATATGTTTTGCTGGACTGACTCAACATGATTTACTCCCTTCAAACAAGTTGGCAAATCCATGAGCTCTATTAAGAACTGTCAATATGAATCATGAGTAAGCAATGAATATACACTGAAATGAACCTGAAAGGCTGACAAGGAAAGAAACCACATTTGTAATATATAGATAGGTATTTAAAATCATTAAATAAAGGTATTTTCCTAACACTAGTGTTGTTATTACCTTTGTAATAGGCATTCTCAGACAGTAATATACTGGTTAAAATAAGATTTTCATTTAATGTATTTTGCACTTGACTCTAAAGATATAAAGTAGGGGGTTTGACAGTCTGCATTATGACAAAAACTATTGGTGGCATGACGGTGTCTTGGGAGTCTCTAGGATGAATTGAGAGGTTTTCAAAGGCCTAGAACAGACTCATTAATGGACCTCAAAGCATTCAAGGTTACTTACGTATTTTAACATATTTCCTGTAAAAAGAGATTTAGCTGTAAGATTCCCCTTGCAAAACCAAAACTTAAACTTGCTTACATTTTCAGACACCTAAACAAGACAATAGACAGACTGTAATTTCTTATGGTTTCTACCATACAATAAAACCCAGACATGGCAGGAATACCAAATACTAAATATGGCAGGAATACCATTTTTCCCCACAGAAAGAGACCATTTTAAAAAGAATGTCAGGGCAAATGTGGGCCGTCTGCAGAAGGAAACAGGAGAGCTGGTTTCCCAGGATATGGAGAAGGCCAAGGTACTTGTCTTCACTGACAAGAGAGAAAGACATACCACCAACATCACAGAAGTCAAGGACAGGGATTGGGAGAATGTAGAGCGGCCCAATGCTAGTGAGGGTCAGGTTTGGGAGAACCTAAGGAACCTGAAAGTTCACTAGCCCATGGGACCTGATGAAATACA
>NW_010263680.1:0-2569 GCF_000690775.1 Eurypyga helias | reverse complement strand
CGAGGGGAGAGGTCTGCGGCGGCCTGCTGCTCGGCGTGGGGTGACGAGACCCTCGTGCCGACACGGGGGCGCGGGGGGAAGCCGGCCCGGCGCTGCGCGAATACGCCCCGAGTAAAAGATCGCCGGGATTTCGGGGGTTAACGCGCCTGTTGGGTGAAATACTACCTGTCCTGAGTGAAATCATATGGATATTGGGTGAAATCACACGGATATTGGGTGAAATCATACGGATATGGGGTGAAATCATACGGATATGGGGTGAAATCATACAGATATTGGGTGAAATCATACGGATATGGGGTGAAATAATACACGTGTTTAGTGAAATATCGGGTGTGTTTAGTAAAATCATACGTATATTAAGTGAAATCATATGTATACTGAGTAAAACAATAAGTATATTGAGCAAAATACGTATATTTAGTAAAATAATACGTATATTTAGTGAGATAAACCGTGTGTTTAGTGATATGTATATTCAGTAAAATCATATGTATATTGGGTAAATGCGTATATTGAGTAAAATAATAAGTATATTGAGCACAGTCGTAAGTATATTGAGTAAAATACGTGTATTTAGTGAGATAACACGTGTGTATAGTGAAATATTATGTATATTGAGTAAAATCATAATTATATTGGGTAAAATCATACGTATATTGAGTAAAATCATACGTATATTTAGTGATACACTATGTATACTTAGTAAAATTATACATATATTGGGTAAAGTAATACGGATATTGAATAAAATCATACGTATATTGGGTAAAATCATATGTATATTGGGTAAATGCGTATATTGAGTAAAATAATAAGTATATTGAGCACAGTCGTAAGTATATTGAGTAAAATACGTGTATTTAGTGAGATAACACGTGTGTATAGTGAAATATTATGTATATTGAGTAAAATCATAATTATATTGGGTAAAATCATACGTATATTGAGTAAAATAATATGTATATTTAGTGATATACTATGTATATTTAGTAAAATTACACATATATTGGGTAATGTGGATATTGAATAAAATCATACATATATTGGGTAAAATCATACGTATAGAGTGAAATCACATGTATATTGAGTAAAATATGTGTGTTGAGTACAATAACACATATATTAAGTGGAATCATATGTATAGTGAGTAAATTACGTATATTGAGTACAATAATACGTATATTAAGTGAAATATGTATATTTAGTAAAATCATACATATATTGGGTAAAATACGTATATTGAGTAAAATACGAATATTTAGTGAGATAAGACATGTGTTCAGTGATATACTATGTATATTTCGTAAAATAATATGTATATTGGGTAAAGTAATATGGATATTGAGTAAAATAATATGAATATTTATATATGAAATTATACATATCTTGGGTAAAGTAATACGTATATTGGGTATAATCATATGTATATCGAGTAACATACGTATGTTGAGTAAAATACATATATTGAGTAAAATACATATATTTAGTGAGATAATACATGTGGTTAGTGATATACTATCTATATTTAATAAAATTATACATATATTGGGTAAAGTACTACAGATACTGAGCAAAATCATACGTATATTGAGTAAAATCTGTATATTTAGTGAGATAATAAGTGTGTTTAGTGAAATACTATGTATATTTAGTAAAATCATACGTATATTGGGTAAAATAATACGTATATTAGGTGAAATCATACGTACATTGAGTAAAATATTATGTATATTGAGTAAAATTATACGTATATTGGGTAAAGTAATACGTATATTAAGTGAAATCATACATATATTGAGTAAAATACGTATATTGATTAAAATACGTATAATTAGTGAGATATGTGCGTTTAGTGAAATATTATGTATATTTAGTAAAATCATACGTATATTGGGTAAAGTAATACGTATATTAAGTGAAATCATACATATATTGAGTAAAATACGTATATTGATTAAAATACGTATAATTAGTGAGATAATGTGCGTTTAGTGAAATATTACGTGTATTTAATAAAATCATACGTATATTGGGTAAAAGAATATGTATATTAAGTGAAATCATACGTACATTGAGTAAAATACGTATATGGGGTAAAATAATACGTATATTTAGTGAAATAGTATGTATATTTCGTAAAATCATATGTATATTGGGTAAAATAATACATATAGTGAGTAAAATATGTATTTTAAGTAAAATAATATATATATTGAGTAAAACAATGCGTATGTTGAGTAAAGTATGTATAATTAGTAAAATAATACGTGTACTTAGTGAAATAATCCATATAGAGAGTAAAATATTCTGTCTGTTGAGCGAAATGGTCTGTGTATTCAGTGAAATAATACATATTGAGGAAAATACTGTGTGTTTTTGGTAAAACAGGCCTCCTGAGGGAAGGGCGATGCCCACGGAGTGAAGCGACAGCCAGCGACCCCCCGAGGATGTCGGGGGGGCACATGGCTGCCGGGGGGCCCAGGCCCCGCTCTGGAACGGTTTTGGCGGGAGCGGTGGGAAAAGGCCTCAGCGGGTGTCGCTTCGGGGAAAGACCCCCCCGCAGACC
>NW_010263679.1:30195-83027 GCF_000690775.1 Eurypyga helias | reverse complement strand
TCAGCAGGTAAAGTACTGCACATTCTGCATCCATCTGGGGGACTCAGACTGCCTCTCTGGATCAGGAAAGCTTGTTAGCCACCCAGTGCATCACCTGCTGTGGCTGAGAAACATTCCCAAAGAAATTGTCCAAACATGTGCATTTAGTTTTGTTTCAGTATTTAGGGTGCAGTTTGATGCTCATGAAAATATAGGATTATTGATAGGTTAGGATGTAGGATTTTGACAGGATTAACTTGAAAGGCTGATTTTTATTTTTGGTGATTCATTTTTTCTGCTCACTGGGCAAGGCAGAGCAGACAGTCACATCTTTTTTTCCACATGGGTGGCAGTGGTTGGCATTTGTTGGCAAATGTGTTCATTAAGGCTCTTAAATCATCCTTGGACTGTTTTTCACAGGTCTGGGTCAATAAGTTTCTTGCCTTGTTTCCTCACCTGTGCTCCCAGCCGGCAGCTGGCCTTTATCCATTCTCCCCTTATCGATCACCCATACCCACAAAGGCTGCCTTGACTGACAGGCACTTCCCAAAGGCTGCACACACATTCAGGTGGCACTCTCCCTGTCATCAGCCAGCTCCCCTGGCCTCTAAAACGTCAGCAAACTTTTTGAGCCATCACAGCAGTTTTCCAGACAGGTTTGATAACATCCACATCGTCCCAGGTTTGGGCTGGGCCAATCCCATGCTGCCCTGTGGAGATCTCCTCAGAGGAGCTGAAGGTCAGGGGGTTGGCCCCAGAGCTCATGGCATTGTTTCACCGATGGCTCTGGTGGGAGTCTCTTGGGGTGCCTGCACATTTCATGCAGGCTGATCCTGCTCCCACCAGTGCCAAGGTCACCCCAGCGCTCCAGCCATGGGGGTCCTGGGAACGGTCTCATGCTGTAGCCCAGCAGCCGGAGGAGACCAGAGCACAACCAGTGTGTTCTGCAACAAAATCCAGGGTATGTTCTCAAACCTGTCATTTTAACTTAATGCTTTCACCATTTCATACTGCTGAACTGAAAGGAAGATGACTGTTGAGTATCCCTGCTTCTCTTTCCCAGCTGTTTGCAGTGTTCACTGACCCTCTGAGCAGAGACCGATTGAACATACCTTCCATTTGAACCAAGTCAGTCTTTGCTGGAACTTTTATCTGTATCTCAAAGGCACACATAGAAAGCACACTGCCCTACCACTACATTCCTAAACCTCATTTATTTAATTTCCTCAACATTTCTTTCTTCCCTGTATCCTCCATGTGAACTACCACTTGTGGCTTTAAAAGTGAAATCATACACCTATCTTTCAGAGTAATGACCATGCAAACAGTTCATGACTCTTTTCAGGAATTTAATACTTCCTATGGAGTAAGTTAAAGAAGAATGCCCTTGGCAAAACAGGAAAGATAGGTCTGTTTAGTACTTAGATCCATATCACGTTAAATGAGAATGAATTTGAAAAAAATAGCATAAAGACTTTAAGCACAACAATGCATTGAGATGAATTATGTCAAATTCATATTAATCGAACTACAGCAAAAATCAGTCTTTGCTTTGACTGAGCTAACAAATGCAGCACATTTCACCTGTGGCTAAGTGATGCAGTGGAAGCATTTTCCTGCAATAAAAAGACGGTGTTTTTCTTAGGTCAGAGCAGGTAAAAGAGAAGAACCTGTTACTGATGAGAACTGGATTCATGTGTGGTACAAATAAAACATGGCAAATGTAACCAACATCTTGGTGTACATTAGTCTGAGCTGGGAAAGTTGCAGAAATAGTAAGTTTTATGAAGTGTTTATTTATAGAGAAACAAGTAAAATAAAACTGAGGTATGATATAGAAGCAAATCTTCTAGCACTTTGATGCTTGATAACTGTTAATTTTGAGATTAAAAAAAAAACAGGTCTAGGGGTTTTTGCCTTCTTCTGAAGTCAAATATGTTTTATTGCAAGTTCTTTGAGGCAGAGGCTCTATCCTTGTGTCCTGTACAATATGCAGCACAGTCAAATCCAGGGCTCAAAGGATTATCACAGCACCTTCACACTATGAAAGAGAATAAAATGTCATGAGCTCTCAGACTATGGGTGTGCAGGTAACTGAAGCTAGTGGGGTTTAAATCATTAGCAGAGCAGGCTGAGGGGATATAGCTGCTCCTTTCTCATGTCACCCAGTAACTGTTGCTCAGGCCGGTGTGCCTGTCTCCTAAACAAAGGAATAAACAAATGCTCCTCTTTTGGAGAGCCTGGTGACAGATAGCATTGCACTGCACAGGTTGGTGGCTATGTAGCAAGGGAAAGTGTGAGATATATATACTAGGAAGGCTGCCAAGGCCCGGTAGCCACCTAAAAGCTCAGGTCCTTTGTGGGTCTGGGAGGATGGCCAAGAATGAACCCTTTTTTTGGCAGAATACAGCCTGGCAAGAAACTCAATGTGTGAGCAAGGACACTGCCTCCTGCTACTTGTTCTCACTGCACTGATGGACACATAAGCTGAGGAAAGTTCTTTACAGACCTGCAGGAGAGCACCTGAGGGAAAAAATCTCCTTTACTGTTAATTTTCCTTCTTTGTGCAATGGCTTTAAATTCTGGCTAACTGCTCAGGAGCAAAAGGGGTCTATAGCAATACAGTCATATTGTCCTTTCTTGCAAATCTTGCTAAGGGTCATGTAATTCTTGTGAACACCTCAGCTGCAGTATGCAATGAAAGCACTTCAAACGGATGCTGGAACCATATCACAGAGAAGAAATAAAACAATGTATTCTCCTTTAACAAGAAGGAGCTAGAACTGGTGTCTGTGATGTTTTGCAGGTATAGTGGCCTATTATAAATACTGTTTCAGTCCTGTCAAAGGAGTCCCAAAGGTCCATTTGCCCATGCAGGATGCTGTAATTGCACAGTAATGTAATTGGCATGCCACTCTTCTTGGCTAATCCAACAGCCCCTCATTACATGTACTTGTCATTTTTCTGTTAAGGCTCTCCTTGTTTATTGGTTAATAGCTTACGGACGGAGATGCAGCATTAATTACCTTCATTACCCATTAGGGCAAATCAAACAAAAAAACCTCAGACTACATAAAACCCAGAATACTATCTTCAGCAGTAACAACACGTGAAATAAACTGACAATTGGTTTTGAGCAGGTCTTCTTAGTAATTCAGGGTAAAAGGACTGACTCAGTTTTGGCACAGGAAAGTTGTACAGATTGCTGTATGTCCTCATTCCTGCAATGCTTTCCTGGGTGAAGGGACTCAGGTTGGTAAGTTACGAGGCCTGTGTTTTACATCAATCCTTGCAAACTCCAGAGAGACTGCCCTATGGAAGGTGAGGGTGGGAAACCCCTTTGGTGTGCATAATGAAACCTCTCTTTTCAAATGCTCACTATCCATTAAAATGCCCTTGACTGACATTTCAAATAAATTGTTAAGAATAGGCCAACCAAGGTTATCGATTTCAAACCAAACCAACTATATGGGCGATCTCTACAGCTGTGCACTTTTTTTAAAGCGAAATCTGACCTTACTGGTCTAGTTCCTCATCACCTCTGTGAACTTCCCCATGCATGGCAGCGAAGGACCCTCCTCAAGGAGAGTTTGTACTGCTTGCCATGAAGGCCAGACACGATTTATTCAAATTCAGTTTGAAGGCAATACCACATACCCTCAGACATTCTTAACTTAGCATTTTAAAGGAGTAGCTTGAAGTTTGATTACTGATCTGCCTTAGATGTTTGTTTGTTTGTTGTTTTTTTGTGGCAATTAGAACACTATTCTATGAAAATATTCATAAATTCCAAGTATCGCTATGTTACACAAATAAGCAATAAAAAGACTTGCCAAAGCAAAACAGTGCTAAGTATTCTAGCTGTAAATCACTGGCTATCAGAACGTCATACCATTATACAATATATCTACTATGAGTCATCCATTAAATTGTGTTCCAGTCAGAAACCTGGCACACAGGGGCTCAGGCTAAGATTAATGCTTTAATATACTTTTAAACCATTTACAGAACAAAATGTACACAGTTGCTCAGAGGGATCCTAGGTTTTGTGTTACAAGAAAGCAAAATATGAAATTAAACAACGGGGGATATTTTTAACAGCATCTGTGTCCATGATTATAGTATAGCAAAGCAACCAACCCAAAATTAGGCATTCTGGACAAAAATTAGTATGGCTACATCCACACATCCTTGAGTCCCAGCTGCCACAGCAATTGCTCTACAATTGCTGCAGTGGTTGAAGTCTGAAGGGTGCTGTGCCAGACTGAGCTCCCATGAGTTTCCCGTGGTGCATCCAGCACTGCCAGTGCCTGGCACCTTGCTGGTGGGGTGCACCATGGTAAGCATCATGAAGGGTGAGAGGCAGAGCAAAAGGTAGCCTTGTCTCTCAAAACGAGCCTGGTCTGGGAGCTGGGGTTGCTTGAGGGAAGCAGCTTTTCAGGCATTGTTAAGAATGAACCTGACTGATGAAGGAGGGTAGATAGAGTGTTAGAGATGGACCCTGAGGAGGAGAAAGCAGGGGCAGTCAGAGTAACCTAAAAATATAGTACGGGAACTTCTTGACCTACTGGAAATTAAGTCAGAGTGCTCACCAGGTCTGCTGCCATCTTATCCCAGCTGTGGGAGGTAATCCCCACTGAAATGGGGCAAGAGCTTCAGTTATTCCAGGCACCTCTCCTCCACCACTTTGACTCCCTTTCATTTATTACTCTTCCGTTTCAGGCTACTTCTGTTTGCTCTTAAATACCTCCAAGAGGAGCAAGGGGATTGCATCACGACTGAATAATGGGCAATAATACAGGTCTGCAAACCAGTCGCCGAAGGGCAATGACATAGCACACATGGCATTCATCTCACCGAACCTGACTTCATGGTATAGATTTGTAGGCAGAAGAGGACCCTGGAGAGGAATGAGCACTCTGCATTTAATTTGCCTGACCTGTTTTAGACAGGTGTGAGTGAGGAGAATGGTCTGGACTCAGACACAAGTGCTTGCACTGGTAGCACTGCCATTTAATCAGACAAATCCCAGAGAGGAAAATACCTGTGGCAGCACAGTATCAGGGAGAATATTGTGTTTTGGAAACATCATGCTACTGTCCTGAGGGTAATTTCTTTTGGAAATGTTCATCTTTTGAGGGTTTTTGAAACATCTACCTTCTGACCAATTTACACTAAAATTTCTCACACTTTAGGTAGATCCTTTCAAATACACATGCTAAGCAAAACTTGACACGAACCTCAAATTTAATTTGACTTATCTTGAATTAGTAGTTGCTTCTACAACAGCAAAATTTCTAAACACAATTGCTTTATATTCTCAGACAAATATCAATACCTAAGCTGCTTAAATGCCCTGTTCATGTGGAAGCCCTTGTGTGGAAAGTGCGGGATCAGTTTATTAGGGAATGCCATGTTGTCGTGGTTTCAGCTGGGATACAGTTAATTTTCTTCCTAAAAGCTGGTATAGTGCTGTGTTTTGTATTTAGTATGAGAATAATGTTGATACACTGATGTTTTCAGTTGTTGCTAAGTAGTTGTAGTGCTTATACTAGGTCAAGGACTTTTCAGCTTCCCACGCTCTGCCAGCGGCGAGGTGCGGAAGCAGCTGGGAGGGGACATAGCTGGGACAGCTGACCCAGATTGGCCAAAAGGAGGGCCATTTCCTCCAGAACTGTGATTCCAGAAAGGCCTTTGTACTACAAAATGCATATATTTCCTACCATATGATGTCATGCTCAGTATGCAAAACTGAAGTTAGCCAGGAGGCAGGAACTGCTGTTCATGGATGGGCTGTCAATCACTGGGTGGTAAGCAATTGTTGCATTGTGCATCACTTGTTTTTGTATAGTCCTTTATCAGTAATATTGTTATTATCTCTTCCTTTGCTCTTCTATGAAACTGTTTTTATCTCAAACTATGAGGGTTTTTTTCCGATTCTCACTCTCATCCCACCTCGGGGTTGGGGGCGAGAGAGTGGTTGTGTGGTGACCAGTTGACAGCCGGGGCTAAACCACAACACACATCCATAGAGTGTAGTGCAGAATCTACCAAAAAGGCAACTGTTATCATTTGCGCTTGTTGATCTGAACTTTAAGAAGACGTTGCTACTTGACATTTCTCCATGCCTACGTTTTTAGGGGCTAATGACCTATCATCTATTCACCTCTCAATCTCTCAGATGCATAGGAGACCATACAATTGATTGATAAAAATCACCCAGGTCCCACCTACATTTTTAGGTCATCTTCACTTCCTAGTTATAGAACTCTCCCATGCCTTGAGGAAAACCAGAGGGAAAACCAATAAAAGTCTCAGTAAAGCGTGGAGAATTGAATTAGTGTCAGAAATCAGTCAAGCCCAATGCCATACCAGGAAAAACGAACAACCTCATAGGGACTGCTACAGCTCAGTTCTGAAGGTAAAATTTCTTGAGTTCTGAAGGAATGTCACGAATTTTAGCATATCTGGAGTGGAATCACTCATTTTGCACATACAGGCAGTGTGTGCTTTACTATGACAAGCTTGTACATAAATCCCAGTGGCTGCAAAGGGCCACTGTGGCCAGAGAGTATTGCCATGGATGACAGCAAGACTGGTGATGCTGAGTTTGCTGATTCTGAACACGGCTGTCCTGGGAGTGATCGCTTTTCACTGCCACAACAACAGAGCTTCAGGGTCCAGAGGCAGTGCAGGAGCATAATGACTTGGCAGAATGACAGGTTAAATCAGACTTTTCACAGAGGCATTTAAGTCTGCAGTTTGGCCTCTGTGCCAGGTATTTGGCCTCCATCCTTGCTGTGACTGAGAGTGCAGGTCTTCCTCACCTGAGCAGGAAAGATGCAATCTGAAAAGATGCATCTGAAAATCTGAAAGATGCTTCAGGACAACAATGCATTTTGCAGTACAAAGTCCTTTCTGGAATGAAAGTTCTGGAGGAAATGGCACTCCACCTCCTATGCAAGAGGCTGTGTGCAGGGATCATACTGCCAAAATACCATCCACAGGATCTGACAGGGTCTAGGTTATTTTGACATGGAATACCTTAGGATTGGGCTAGATGAAAGCTGTCATCCCTCCCTTTGGAGGCTGCAACAATTTGGAGAAACCTCAGCCTACTAATTAATACTGCTTTAAAAGAAGAGCAAGCAACTGAAATGTGGACAGAATAATTCCTGAGGAAAGACAGACAAGGAAATCTGTCCCAAAATAAATACTTATTCTTAGACTCTTAAACCTCTTTTTTTCCCCTCCTAATGGCAGCTGTTAATTTGATGGTGCCTTCCCATGGAGAAAACAACCACAGCAATGTTGCTGAGAAAGCTCAGGTCTTTCTCAAAGATGGTAACTGACTGACTTCTTTGCAGCCCAGATTCAGTTGTTCCGCATAAACCACAAATACTCTTCGCAGAAGTGTCATTTATGAATGCTGTGAATGTCCTTTAATCATCCATACTTCATATTCTGGGCATGGCACGCCGCATCAGATCAGTGAATCTGACTCCACAAGGATTACATGGTGCTTTGTTTCCTCCATTACTCTGAGAGTTTGAGAATATAAACAAGAATATAAAGACCTTGGGAAAAATGATGGGAATTACTGTTCTGTTTCATGCCATTTAGACCCTGACAGATCTGTCTGAAAATGAATGCAGATATTATTCCAGCCTGAAAATTTGTACTGGCTGGTTCTGAATTCACAACATCCCTTGGTCTGCATTAATCTCATTGAACCTCATGGGAGGGGAGACTTGATCTTTCCTAGGGTGGAAGAAGAGATTCTGACTTACATCTGAATTACTGCAGTGTTGTGCCAGTTCTACCCAGTGATTTCAGTGAGGGTAAAACTGGTGCAGCACAGTCCTGGCACCGGCCATGGGCTTATTGCTGGCAGAAACTTAATTTGCAAATGATTCACCAACATAAACCAAATCCGTCCTCTTAAAGGTGAACACATTTAATTTAATTTAAATACTACTACCACCGTGGCCTTGTTTTAAAGACTGTAATGCTAGTGGACATTAGCTTTTGTACTTCCTTTTTCACTTTCTCACTAATAATGCTCAGTGGGAAGCAGCTTAGCGGTTTCTCCTGAGGTCTTACTTCCTACCAGTAGATGGGCTTCAGGCAGTACAAGTAAACCTAGTGCCCTTTGTCATCCAACCTCATGCCCATAGAAGCAGTTTTCCATCTCTGCAAGTGATGGGTTACAGATACTGCTAGTGGAAAGGACTCAGTCAGACTCAGCCCAGCCCACATCCAAAGTGTCCTTGCTCAGAAAATGAGATCACAGTGCTTACAATAAAACATGGATTGCTTTGCGTTCTCCTGTACCAGCTCTGCTGCTGTACCAGTGCAAAAGGGGTACAGATTATTTATACATTATGCCTTACATAAGCCATGTGGCAGAAAGCTGAGACTTGACAATGAGATTGGAGCATGCATGAATGGATACTGAGTCCTTTCTCTCTGATATACCATGGCCAAGCATAACAGCCCACACAGGGCTCCCAGTGAGCTCTGGCCATTGCTATGGACACTATAAAGCTTCAATTGAAATTGAAACTTTCACACCATACAATGCCAGAATCAAAGGAGAAACTAGTACATGAAACGTGAAAAGATTACAGAAGAGCCTGGAGAAAGTAGAGAAAAGATATTATCTCTACTAGAACAGGAAAGTGATAAAAATGCAGTAAGATCTCTTACAGACTTCCTGGATGAGTTTCCAATTACTGAGCCATTCCTGATTTGTGACGAAACTTAGTCCCATCTACACACATATTTATATTGGTACCGATGGAGGTGATCAATTATTCAGTTTCTCATTAGCAGAGTTATCCCTCCAGTCATTATCTGTATTTTCCTTTACTCCCATCAGAACTGAGTATTAAATTACTAGTCTTGTTGGATACAGAAAATGAAAAATACAGATCTGATGTGCAAGACTACATTAAAAGATTAGTCAGCAGGAGTTTTATTTATATTTCCACGTTTTTTAGTGGAGAACATAATGTGCTATTCACAGATCACCGTTCTTCTGTGGGTCAGTGTCATTTAAGAAGGTGATAGAAGATACTTGTTCTTATAAAATCTGTTCCAGTAATAGTGTAATTAATGCAGTTACTACTTTAGATACAAGGAAAAAAATTAGCTCACATAACATTTTTCAACATATGTAAATAACTGTTCATACATGTGTCCTGATTTTTGTTGTTGTTGTTGAAGTGTCCCTGAACCTTTTTCATTGCTTCTTTGCTTCTTGTATGGCCACCTGAGCTCAAATCTTTCTCTTCCATCATTTCAGATCTTTTTTTTAAGAGAGAGAAATTGAGAGAAAATTATATAACCAGAAAGCAGAAAAAATGAGGTAATAAAAAAACAAATTAAGATATATTGAAAAGTGGCTTGACTTACCATTTCACACAAGCAGCATGATCATCAAAGCATTTAACTCTGCAGCAAACTATATGTGAGCAAGGATGCAGTACAACATCTCTTCATGTAAATGATGCTTTGGATTGTCTCACATCTTTTGTGTCTGGATAAAGGGAAAATGTGGGTGTCTTGGTGTTAGGGATGAGTTTCCTCTCTTGCTCCTCCTGTCTTTTCTCAGTTATTTAACAGAACCTTCTTTCTTCCTTCAAAATTGTGTGGATTTTTTGATATCTTCATAAATGCCCATTCACTGTAAGGATTTTTCCATGGCATTGCGTATTTAAAATCTACTGTGAAACTTTATGCAGGAAAAAAATTAAGTAGGAGCTATTGAGGTGGAAACACATTTATTATTTTGTAGAATAAATGCAACCAACTTCATCTCTGTATATGGCCATTACATACGAGGTATCTGTGACTGAAATTCCTGCTACATGCTTCAGTGTTTCTGTATACCTTGCAGGTAGGAGCCACACACACATCAACCTGTCAAGCTCTGAAGATACACAGGTAGGAAGAGGATAAATGCAGCAAACTACAGAAAGTCAAAAGTATCCGTCTTAAAATAGACAATAAAACAGAGGGTGTAGTAGGGATAGAAAAAACACAAGCTAGAAAGCCTTCATTTGCTCTGTTAATCTACATTAAAATAAAAATATGATGTGAATCTACCTGGTAGAGTAAGTAGATTTTAATATAAATCCTTTAAGCCTTTGTACACTCATATGGAGACTCTATGTAATTTCATCACATGTTAAAAACTTGCCCTGTGGCAGTTCATTGTCTTTTCCCAGTCATGTAAATACAAGTTTATTATGTTACTAAAATAACAGAAGACACTTCTTAGTAATGTTGGGAGACTTTGAACATACTAGCAGGTCACCTCACGTCCTTTGTTTCTGACTTATTTTTAAGGGTGGTAAATCTAGAAAGTGAGACAAGATCAAGCAGTGAGTATACCCTCATCCCATACTTGACTGCAGAACAAAAGCGGGACACCCTATGTCTTCTGGCCCCAAGTTTGGCACCTCGCTTCTGGATGGTAGTTCACTGCTGAGCTGAAGACTTGCAAAATTGATTTGGAAGAAGAAAGTGCAAAACAGGAGTTTTGTTCAACAAAACATGTTCTTAGATAACTGTTTGCAGCCAGGTTCGCTAACACAGCCATACCCAGTAACACCAGTGGAAGGACACCGACTTGGGTATTTCTACAACTGTATTCAGCACCAAGGGCTCTCTTCATAGTCTGACCCAAGACCTGAGAGCTGACTGCGTACAGGAACCTTTGCACTGCTCTGGGGCTCCATGGCCTCCAAAGGTAACCAATTACATCCTTTCTATAGTGTCTGTTGCTTTAGCAATGGAGGCTGTGGTTTTCATCAGGTGATGCTCAGCATGCTGGTACCTGTCCAGTAGCTATGTGGTTCTAAATTCACTGGGGTCAAGACTTCACTCCAAATAAAGATCCAGCCCAAAGGGACTAGATACAGCTTTTAAATGAAATCTTAGAGCACGAGAGTCTTTGCCATGGCCTCAACTTTTAGTTTAAAGCACCTCACTTTAGATAATTTACTTCTGCTGTCAGAAAGTATCACTCAACCCTGAGATAATGACCTTGCTTGAATTTAGGTGCTTAATATCACGTGTAAGCTTTTTATCTTCAAATATCAAGTGTATTTTCATTACAACTCTTGCACATGATATGTATGTATGATGCTATGCAGTAAGGAGAAACAAAATGTGTGATTTTAAAATTAGTCTTCTGCTATTCTATTTTTTAATCTCCAGATGGTCCTTGGAGCTGGTGATGTTTTCTTTAGTCTATATATTTCCTGCTTTAGTTAGCTCACTTAACCACTGCACATTTGAGACACACACATGTGATCAGATAATATCAGGTGCTGATGTTTAATTGCTTTCACAAAAATGGAAGCGGATAAAATGGTTGAACCGTAATTGAACGATCTTATTAGTAGACAAGCTGATCAGTGTTGTGACACAACTTGAGAGATTCCCAGGCTTGCATTAATTTCACATCAGCCAAGGCGCTCTTGCTGTTAGAGTGCAAGATCAGAGCTGGGTGACTGAGTCTGCCATACATGTTTATCAGCTGAAGGGCTGGCACAATTTGTATCCCTATCAAAGAGCAGTGAAGCATGCTACTGCTTTGATTTACCACCTCCCGAGAAAAAATATGCATCAAACAGATCTTTTGAGGGGGTTTTGAAAAAAAGCCTTGTTCGTCTCCATCCCTGCCCCACCCCAGCATGTGTGATAAAGGACAGGTGGTTGCCAAGAGCACTTGTCCCTCCAGGGGCTTTGTTAGGAAATGTCAGGTAGTGAGAGCCAAGAGGGATGGGGATCTGACACAAGAGGGATGGGGATCTGACACATATTTATATGGATTGGCTGGCTGGACCAAGTCTGAGGCTTCTCCCTCTTGTACCAAATTCAAAGGTTTTTATTGCCCGGTGAAAGATCTGAGGAAAGTTGAGTGAAATTCTCAGAATCTGCACCTTCCGTGTATGTTTTACCAGATGGCTGTCATTAACTGGTGAATGGGAATGTCTGGTTTCGGCATGGCCATAGTAATTTAACTTGAGTGTTAAGATGGAGAGGAGTCATGCAGTACTTACAGGATCCCTTTTTACAAGGCCTGGGTTAGGCACAACAGCAATGAGGTGGGCAATTGTAAACATGGAGTTCAGCACGTAAGAAAAAAACAAGTTCTTATGCAGCGTTATCCTTTGACAGCTGAGGCTCCTGAAAAATATGTAGCACACGTTGTAAATTACTATTTTTCTTCTGATGTCACTTTAACAAGCTCTTTCTGGCAAGTGTCTCAAGAATGCCTTTTGGCAAGGCATAATCGGAAAATACATGTCTTGCATTGCAGCCATAACCTCTGACAAATTTTTGGGTTTGTTTTTACACCTGTTTAGTACCACATGCTTTTTAGACCATGTTGTAAAGAGCCATCCAGCTACATTCTCAGCCCTTGATGCCTTTCCTTATTTCATGGTAATCAAGATATTAGGTGGTGAAGCAGAACCCTGAGAATTCAGATGCGCATAATACAAGTAATGAATATCAGCAATAGTGCTTTATAAGTAACTGTTCCCTGGAGTCTCAATTTCTCAATTATTCAGATGAAAATTATTTGCTACTTTAGGAATTAGTGGTGAGACAGGATGGGAAATTTGGGCAAGAATTCCCTTAAATTACAGGGGGATTTGGGTTGGTATCCTGCATGTTTCTAACTCCAGCTAAGATCCCAAACCAGAAGAGGTTGTTTTCCTGATCAGAAGGAGCAGAAATCTTTTCTGAATGGCTGATTTCGGGGAGGGTAGGATTTCTGCTATTGTAGGTAGCAGAATTTCACAAGAGAAGTTCACAGGATTCTTGTGCAACTAAATCCTGACTTCAGTTTCAGACCTGAACTGTGCAACTAAATCCTGACTTCAGTTTCAGACCTGAACTGTGCAACTAAATCCTGACTTCAGTTTCAGACCTGAACTGTTGTCTCCCCTTTCTAATTCAAGTCCAAATCCTCATGGCACCTCCTTTGCTACCCCTGATGCAGAGGACACCACCCCCACAGTGCTCCATGCCCCAGAGCACAGTCTGGAGCTGGCAGGAGGTGATTGCAGAAAGGCAATCATGGAGTTGTTAGATAATGCTGTGATGTCTGTATTCAGTGATCACTGAGAGCAAGCAGGCAAAACCAGTAGGTAAAAAGCAGCTAAGAGCAAGCATCACTTGCTGTCTCATTGAGGCAAGCCTCCCCCTTCAAACTGGGAATCTTCTGCAGTTTGGAATGGAGCAGAGGCTGTGACTTTCTGACAGGCTACGTGTGGAGGCTAAAGCAGAATGCACTTTCTTTAAAAACAGAGAGCTAACCTAACCAACTGAACTCTTCTGCTTATTTTGCTTGGTTGGTTGTTTATTTATTTTCTGTTTTTAGCTCCTTGGTCACCTGCCACTTATTTTTCCTGACACCTACTTTCTGGGTCACTGGATGGAATTCTTCCTTCAGCTTGAGGTCATCTTTCTGGTTATGGTCATCATTATCCTGCAGTGCTTATCACTTTTGTTGACCTCCTTATTTACCAAGACACCTTCTTTGGTTCAGGATATCCATGAGATGCAGGTCCCAGGGACTAGGAATGTATTTCTTTACACTTGCCCTGATTTTGTATTTTAGCATCAGCTATTGGCAACTGTTGAACACCAGATACAGGGCCAGGTGCACTTTCAGTTTGATCCACTGTAGGACAGGATACTGGGCAAACCAGGCCATTCTTTGGAGCTATTTTTCCTACACTGTGTTCTTATGCTTACTCCATCTCTATTTGCTCCCATCACAAATCCAGTCTAATGTTCCTTTTCTGTTCTGAAGTTCTGGTGGTTTTTATCCAGTCCTGATTCTTCCTTTTTCCCATTCTCCATCGCTATGCTTTGCCTATGCCACTGACTCCACTTTTGTTGGGACACTATCATCATGTGCCCATCTCCTGTCTTTCTCTTGCAGTCCTGTGAACAAGACTGAGGTGATGCCAATCCTGTTCCCAAGAAATAACAATTTTCCTATTAGAGCATTCTCCTCAGCTCCTGGCCACAGAGATCCAGACCCTTGTCTCTCCAGCTGTCTCTCTACATGGCTACCAGTATAGAGAGACAGTCTTTTGTCATAATCTCTGCCAGGTACATATGCTTCCACTCCCATTCCTTGCTCCCATTACTTGATTCTTCCTCTCTGCTGGTTTTGACAATCGTCTGTAATCTTCTCCTTCTCTGACCTTCCCTAGCTCTTTTCCAGGCCCTCTTCCTGATTTTCTGATCATCCTTTGTGCTGTTTTTGAAGGCTTCTTGTCACCCCCACCCATCTTTCTGTCTCCCTACTCTGCTTCATTAAACGGTATGGAAGAAGGCATCACTAAGCCAGTTATCAGGGTCTAAAACTTGTGAGTTTTTTATGTCACTATGCCTCTATCAATTGTGTCTGGGTGTTTCAGTCTCCTGTGTTTCTCATGGTTTTCCCCATGTTTCACATCTATCCTATGTCTGCTGCATTTCCTTTGACAGAGATAGGTCCTCCTGTCTACTCACAGTTACCCTTATTTTTCAGTTTCTCTCTTCACTTCTCTATTGCACCTAGGATATTTTGACTTCAAAAGAGCTTTTAGCATTATTTTTTTTATAGATCTGCACTGGGAATCTGTCACTTCTCATTCATGAATACTGAGAACACCCATTTTCACCCCCAGACAGTTTTTTGCATCTCCTACCTACTTGTTTAGTTCTGAAATGGTTTTCATGCTTTTTACCATGCTCTCCCCTACTCCTGAGGAAAACTCCCAACAAACTTCCACAAATTATCCTTTGCATTGGGTTTGTGAGGCAGAGTTTTGGTAATAGGGTGGGGCTACAGGGGTGGCTCCTGTGAGAAGATGATAGAAGCTTCCCTGGCTCCAAGTTGGACCCCACTGTCTGAGACAATTAGCACCTCTGTGACCAATACATTTAAGAGGGGAAAACAAAGAAAACCGGCAGTGGAGAGAGGAATCAGATGTGAGTGTAACAACTCTGCAGAGGGTCACAGGGGAGCAGAGACCCCCTGTAATCCGGAGAGGGACCCACGCCAGAGAAGGCAGCTGTACCCAATGAAGCCCATGACTCAACAAGAAGCCTGCACTGCAGCAGACTGCTCCTGAAGAACTGCACCCCATGGAAGGAACCCACACTAGAGCAGTTAATGAAGAAATATAGCCCATGGGGAGGACTCTTGTCACAGAAATTTGGCGTGTTATCTGCCTGAGGGTAGGAAGGCTCTTCAGAGGGATCTGGACAGGCTGGATCAATGAGCTGCAGCCAATTGTATGAGGTTCAACAAGGCCAAGTGCTGGGTCCTGCACTTGGGTCACAACAACCCCCTGCAATGCTACAGACCTGAGGATGAGTGGATGGAAAGCTGCCTGGTGGAAAAGGTCCTGGGGGTGTTGGTCTACAGCTGACTGAGTATGAACCAGCAGTGTGACCAGGTGGCAAGAAGGCCGATGGCATCCTGGCCTGCATCACAAATAGTGTGGCCAGCAAGCATAGAGAAGTGATTGTCCCCCTGCCCCCCTGACCAGTCGGCACTGGTGAGGCCACACCTCAAATCCTGTGTTCAGTTACGGGTCCCTCACTTCCAGAAAGACATTGATGTGCTGGAGCAGAGAAGGGCAACAAAGCTGCTGAAGGCAGCACAAGTCTTATGAGGAGGAGCTGAGGAACGGGAGAAAAGGAGGATCAGGAAGACCTTATCACGGTGTTTTGACTCTGCTGACTACCTGTACATAAGGCCTCACAACCATGCTTGCAAATCATGAAACTCTTTATGTTAACCACTAAGGAAAGATGTTGTTTCATGAAAAGTGCCTCATCCATGCTGGAGCATGACCTTAAAGTACACCTCTCAGTCTTACAGGCAAAGGAAATTGGACTGGAGGGAAGTATAACATAAGAAAGACATGGACATGTTGGAATGAGTCCAGAGGAGGCCATGAAGATGATCAGAGGGCTGGAGCACCTCTGCTATGGGGACAGGCTGAGAGAGTTGGGCTTGTTCAGCCTGGAGAAGAGAAGGCTCCGGGGAGACCTTGCAGCCTTCCAGTACCTGAAGGGAGCCTACAAGGGAGCTGTGGGGGGACTTTTACAAGAGCCTGTAGTGATGAGACAAAGGGCAATGGCTTTAAACTGAAAGTGGGGAGGTTTAGATTAGATATCAGGAAAGAATTCTTCACAGAGAGGGTGGTGAGGCACTGGAACAAGTTGCTCAGAGAAGTTATGGATGCCCCCTCCCTGGAAGTGTTCAAGGCCAGATTGGATGGGGCTTTCATCAATGTTAACTAGTGGAGGGTGTCCCTGCCCATGGCAGGGGGGTTGCAACTGTATGATCTTTAAGGTCCCTCCCAACCCAAACCATTCTGTGATTCTGTGATTGTATGAACCACCTGAAAGGAGGTTTTAGAGAGGTGGATGTTGGTCACTTCTCCCAAGTAACAAGCAATAGGACAAGAAGAAACGGCCTCAAGTTATGTCAGAGGAAGTTTAGATATTAGGAAAAATATCCCAAGCAATAGGGTTGTCAGGCATTGGAACAGGCTTCCCAGGGAGGTGGTTGAGTCACCATTTATTATTTAAAACATTTATAGATGTGGTGTTTAAGGACATGGTTTAGTGGTGGACTTGGCCATGCTAGGTTAACGGTTGGACTTGACGTCTATTCCAATGTAAACAATTCTATGATTCTGTGATTCTATAACTGTCTCCCATGGCAGAGACTTTGTTTTTCTCCAAGTCAAGTCTCCTTGCCTGTGACCATACTGGGTGAGTGATTCCTCCCTTTCCTTGTCTTGACTCATGAGCCTTTCCTTATATTTTCTCCTTCCCATCCCACCAGGGGGAGGAGTGAGTGAGTGGCCACGTGGCAATTAATTGCTGGCTGGACCTAAACCACAATATCTTTCCACCCATTATCCTTCTTCAGCTCCCTTTAAAAGCCTTGGCAACAATTAGACTGCAAGCGCATTCACAACACACCATCTATTTTTCTGGCAAATCCAGACTTGCTGTACTCCCCATCTGTCTTTGTCCAAATGTCTTTGTTTTAATAATTCAATGGGAAATCATTTGGAGTTAGGTGTCCCTTGTTTCTTTTGCATTTTGTCATATAAGATAATTGGGTCCTAATTTGCAATTATAAAAATATTGCAATAATGTGATGATGCATGCGCCTGTTAGACACTCCATTTTATGAATACGCTGTCTCCTGTGACGTTACTATTGCGTAGTGATGCTTGTCACTACTGATTCAAGTACTGCAACATCTGTGATGCCAGACCATTATGAATCTTGATACGCAAAACTGAAAGGAAAATAAATCTCTATCAAGAAAGACTTATACATGGGAAACAGCAACCTCTGCAAGTGGTTCATTGCTGCCTCTGCAAAGGCTATTATATGGTCCTGAAACCATCTCTTACCATGTGATTGACTGGCTGATTGACAGCTTGTCTTCTATTGAAGGTCAAGTAATCTATCGCTGTCATAGCCAGATGACAGAAAACAACTGAAGGTAACATGAACCCTGCTCCAATACAGCTTTATTCTCACTTTTTCGTGATCGTGGTTTGGTTTCCTATTTGTCCTCCCATTTTGCAGCACTTTGTTTTAATTCCCTTCTCTACTTCTTCCTGTGACCTCTGTGTCACGTATTAGTCATGGAATGGTACGGAGAAGTAGAGGAGGAAAGAGAGGAGGAGGTGTGTTACTGTCTAGAAGACTGCTGCAAAAATGAGTCTTTCAGCATAGTCTGGGACTGGTCAGTATCGTGCATTGCCATGACTCAGAGCTAGGAATGACTCGGATAGCCTGATCTTACCTCACTTGTTGCAAGGAATCACCTTCTTGGTCCATTTTGGGCAGCCAGTTTAACCAGATCCTGTCTTTACTGTCCCTAACAACACCTAAGCCTGGGTGCAAGATTTTAAATCAGATTAAATTGTGTGCTACCTAATTTCCTCAAAGCATTACTGTGGCTGTGGGTTTGTGCTCTTTATCCTCACATGGATGGGAAGGTAATTCATCAGCTTATTGTACAGGGTTTCTAGAAATCTCTGTATCTGATTACTGCACACAATCAGTCACTCATCAAACTGCCTCTCTAGAAATCAGCGGAATTCACAACCTCTATTTTGGATCCACCCATTTTGAGATTGTAATCTTACAGATTTTCATAGTCTATGCAAAGTCCAAATGTTTAATTTTTCTGTATTTCCTAGACTCACTTTTAGTGGTGGTGATGCTGGGGGCTTGCTCTTTTACTACTCTTCCTGTCTGACACTCGGGGCACAGAAATCTAAATGTATAGCCCTAAGATTTATGCCAGCTTCTTCACAGAATCAATCACAGAATCATTAAGGTTGGAAAAAATCTCTAAGATCATCCAGTCCAACCATCAACCCAACACTACCATACCCACTACACCATGTCCCTAAGTGTCACGTCTACATGATCACTGAACACCTTCAGGGATGGTGACTCCACCACTTCCCTGGGCAGCCTGTTCCATTGCCTGACCACTCTTTCAGTGAAGAAGTTTTCCCTAATATCTAATCTAAACCTCCCCATTGAAATTTTTCATTTATGCTACAGAGCATTAATTCGACCAATTGCAAGACACTTAAAAATGCCAGTTAGTTTAGACACATAAAACTCTGCACTAAAAGAGTCAAAGTGAATGTTTAAAACTAAATGGTCACAATAGAAAATGTACTGGGTGTACTTCAGTACAATTCCTTGGCCTTGGAGGTGACAAAAAGAAATAGCTGAATGTTTACAGGAATATTCTTTGTTTTAAGTTAATGCTGCAAGATAAAGGAACAGAAAAAATTACTAATTTTTCCCTTTTCAGACTCGGAAATTTCAGTGTGAAAAACTGCTTTAGAAAATAAGGTTCTATGGAGAATGGAGCATAGTCTTTTTGAAAATAAGGCATACATACATTCATGGTTTGGCATGAGTGGGAAGGTATTAATTTAGAACTTGCTTGTAATTCACAGTTACTATTTTGGTCACTAAGATCTGAAAAAAATGCATTTGATGTATTTGCTAAGTTTGAGTTGGTAGATATGAGGGCTTATTTTTGGCTTTCATTTTCCTAGAAATATGAACCAAATTAAAACAAGTGATAAACTGTAATCTGTATACAAATGTCATGCTCTTTATCTGTCTGATGATGGAAAAATAATTAATCCCTAGAAGTATTCTGGATTGCTGCTGAAATACATTGATGGATATACAAATGAATATAACTTATCTGTCTATGAGGATGATGATAAAGAAACAAAAAATATTACTTTGGATGTTCATCAAGGACTTGAATCTGTTGATATTCATGTGGAAAAAGCTTACCCTCACACAGGCCTATTTGTGTTCTGGCATATATTTAGCTTGAAATAATTTCTTGCAGGCTACGTCACAATCTTGAAAGAGTATACTCTTAACAATGACAATGGTGGTGGACTTTTAATTACTACAGGTTGCCATTATTGTGCAACTACTCCTTCTTAAACTTTGTAAAGAAGATTGTGAAGAAAAAAAGATTTTTTTGTGTGTTCCATTTTCCTTGTATTCTTGACTTCTCAAAGAAACTATGTTCTTCAAAGAGTTTGGGGGTTTTCTGTATTCTTGGATGTGGTAAGATTTTTGGCAATAAAAGTCCATCAAGTTATAGCCCTGTGTGTTATTTATAGTCAGAAGCATTTGTAATTGCTTCTATTACACTTTGTTTCCCAATGTGCAGTGTGGGGAATACTCCTTTGTATCCCTGGAAACCTGGAAAACCTTATTTGGCCTTGTAGATTACCTTGCAGTTATTTCCAGATATACTCTACTGATGGTGAGCATTTCCCTGTCTCTGGCCATGAACCGATAGTCTGGGCATTCTGATTACAAGTAAGTGATGCACCTTTGCTGAAATCAGTAAAACACCATCCCTTTTCAGTCATTATACTGGGTGTATCATTGTGTTTCATCAAAGTATGGGTGAATGGAGATTACAACCCTGATTTCTGAGTGTGCTATTAGTCTGGGAAGTTTGCAGTTTATACTAATGTTACAAATGTGAAATACCTTAAAAAGATTGCATAAGAGCTAGAAGAATACAGCTTATGCAAGTCATCATAGATCTGGATGTACAGTAGCTCAGGATCTTATCCTTTTTAATATTTTCCCCAATGCCTTTGATGTGTTCTAGTGCTTACCATTTCCCTGACCTGAAAACTGAAGTCTGTTCCCAGACAGCCCTTCACTACTGATTGTGACTGAAGCTGTGACTACATGTCTAATGGCAAATCTGAGCTCCCTTTGCTCCCTCCCTGCAGACACATTATAATAAACAGTGTTCAGACATGTTCACGAAAGGACAAGATTTAAATGCCCTAGTTAAGTTGCCATACAGTAGCTGCAATGTTTCCAGTGAATATCAGTTTAGCTTCCTTTACAGTTTTGATACAGCACAACCCTGTTTTTCTTTTTAATGCTGATGACAGGCTACACGCTAGTGTCAGATTCATGCTTAGTGCCAAGTCCTGTAAGCACCTACTCAAGTCTATAGCTCAGTCCTTCAGCATTGGATGAAGGTATTCATGTCCTTCAGGAGCTGGGGGCTCCAAGGCACTGCCCTGTGTAGTCACTGCACCTGCCAGAGACTGGACATGCCCTTCAAGGAACAACAGGAAACTGGTAAATGAAGGCCCTTACTGCATCCCCAGTTACACTATTTCCCAGTGGGCTGAGCTTTTACACCAGCCTTGATAAATCTAACAGCATGATCTTGGCTACACACCACTGGAAGATGTCCCGTTGGTGAGAGGACTCTGTGTCGAGACTTTTTACCAGGATTACGTAAAAAAGGCACTTTAAAGGTCTATTTCTCACTGCCATGTCCCCTTCCATGCTTTTCTTTGTTTACCACTTGAGATCGCTCAGGGAAACAAGAGAGAGCATCTATAAGAAACACTTACTTGAAATAGAAGAAGATTCCCAAGGAAATCAACAGTGATGTTATAGACAAAGCATGGCCAACAATCGCCATATAGTAAAGTATGAATGCCATCTGCAATTTAACAAAAAGAAAAGGCAAACATGAACAACTTCTAAGCACAAATATTCTTTTTTAATATACTTTTAATATCAGCAATCTATTAAATAGAATAACTCAAGGTCTAAAGTTAAGTGTTTCTTACATGGGTTGATCTGTTTCTGCTGCACTGATGAGATCCCTGCTCATGCAAGGCATCCCTAACTTTTCTGAGCATTAGGACAGTGCAGCAGACATAATGCAGTAGGATTTTCAAAAGGCCATGACAAGTTTACACACACACACACAAAATTACTAAAGAAAATAAGTTTCTTCAAAAGGATTGGAAGAAAGCTTTCATGGTTTGAAAGCCGCTTAAACAACAGTGAACAAAAGCTTAATGGGCACTTTTGAAGATGAGTCAGTAGTTAGGTGCCCTCAGGAACGGTATCGGGGATGGTATTTTGTTCAATATATTCACCAGTGACCTGATGAGAAATTTCTAAGTTTCCAGGTGCTAATTAGGTCTTCCAGGTAATAGTGAGGAACTCCAGCAGGGCCTCATGAAGGGACAAGAAGATGCCATATGAGCTTTAATACAGAAAAAAGTAGGGTGATGAACCTAGGGATAAACTATCTAAACCCTGCCTACACAATGCAGAACTCAGAACTGGAAACCAAACTCCGTAGGAGACCTCGGAATCATCCTGGACAGTTCTCTGAATCATTGGCTTACTGTGTAATGACAGCCAAGAAGTCAACAAAATGTTGGATATCATCAGGAAAGGCACTGAGGGTAGACCCTCATTGTGCCTGTTCAATATTTACATTGCAAGTCTTAAATGCGTGTGTGTTTCTAGTCTCCACACCTCACGGGCATGGCAAAGCTAGGAAAGGTTCAAATAAATCAACTAAAATAGCTGAGGTAGAGAACCTGTGTTATGATAAATGGGTAGAAATGCTGGGATTCTCTCTTTGGAGAGAAGTCAGAGGGGGCTTGCCTACGGAGTCATGAAAGCAACAGATGAGATGAAAATTATCCTCCTGTTTCAGATTTAAACCAAAGTCACATTTACACCATCCTGACAATGTAGAATAACGTGTAAATATAATTCACCAATGATCTGAGTGTAAATACAATCACCAAATTATGGAAATCTATGCTTATGTATTGCAAATACCCCAGGTCCCTTAATATTCCTTCACAAAGACTAACCTCAGCATTGCTAGTGAGCACAAATGCTTGACAACAAGTAGGAAAGGCTTCCAGATAGCTACATGCAAGTCCATGTGCACCCCAGAGGACTGCTGGTTATTCAAACTATCTACCTTTCAGTGTACAACTGCTAAATCAGGTCAACTGTATATCTGGAACTCGGCAATAGCATTTTTGATTACTCCATGTAAGCTTACTATGGTGCCTGCTCAAAAATTCTTTCCAAATACAACAACAAAGAGCAGAATGGACTGTCAGCTAACAGCATATGGGCTACCACTCCATTTTTATGAACTGGCAGCAATATTTTTTCTTAAGCGATCTGTCCTGAAAGTATAGCATGTTGGTATTTCCAGTTAACTTCAAACAAATAATGAACTATTGCATTTCATGGGGCCTACAAGGAAGCTGGGAGGAGACTTTTTACAAGGGCTTGTAGTGATAGGACAAGGGGTAATGGATTTAAATTGAAAGCAGGGAGATTCAGATTAGATAGCAGGAAGTTCTTCACAGAGAGGGTGGTGAGGCACTGGACCAGGTTGCCCAGAGAAGCTGTGGATGCCCCCTCCCTGGCTGTCTTCAAGGCCAGGCTGGATGAGGCTTTGAGCAACCTGGTCTAGTGGAAGGTGTCCCTGCCCATGGCAGGGGGGTTGGAACTAAATGATCTTTAAGGGTGCTTCCAACCCCAACGATTCTATGATTCTATTCTATGATTAATTTCTGTAATTCTTGAACATGCAATCTGTCATGTCCCTTCTGACATAGAGGATTTGTAACACACTGACTCACCTAATTTTTATCTAATGAAGATTTTGTCATCCTGGCCTTAGAAAACTTCCAAAATAACACCCAAATGGTTTTGTTTGTTTGTTTGTTTTTTGTCCCTCCAGAATTCTTCACTTGAGGAAAGAGAATTCTTTAATAGAAATGCATCCTACTCATTTAATTGTATTATCTGTAGGTACATGGAAATAGTCTACAAATGAAACATACTCCTGTTTTTGAAGACTCAGATTAAAGGTCATAATCTGACTTGGCACTTCTGTAAAGACAGATTCTTTCTGCATTTTCCATCATTTTTTGTTTCAGAAGAATCTTGATGTACGTATAATTTTCCTTTGTATTCTCTCTGCACTTTGCTTGAATCATGTTCAAAATTGTTCTTCTGGAAGGCACGGATAATAGGTAACAGAACTACATTTTTTGCCTCCTTACAAGGGCCAACGTCTGGAAAAATTATGTTTTTACGGTGCTTCCATTTAATGCCTCTGTGAGCTCAGATTGTTACTACTGTTCTCTGTGCCACATAGGTGAGCCCCATTTTACCATAACGGTTTTTCACACTGCAAAAACCTTTAGAATTCAGCTCCTGTCTAGTCCAGTAGACTTTTCCAATGCCCTTTAGGCTGGATCATTGCTAAATGTAAATACATACTGTTGTTTTGCTGCATAAAAAAAAATCCTCCAACACAACCCCCAATTCAAATCACTTTTTGACTCTTTTCCTTCCACAATTCCAAGTAGTCACTAATTGTTCTGACACAAATCTGTAAGCAGATTTCCTTGGAGCTCCACTCACATTTGAGAAATATGTTTATTTTCATGAGCTTCCCTAATTTAATTTCTTTTTAAGCATTTCTCAGATTTCTCCCTCCTTGTTTCTTCTGGTGCTTTTATATTTAATTCTCCACTTTCAGCTTAGCAACTTGATTTTGGAACTATTCATGCAAATGCTTGATTCATTACTGTAAATAGTCTCAGTGACTTCAGTCAAACTGTTCAAGTCAAATGTGTTCAGGCTTGTAGCATTTTCTGGATTAATGGTACCTTCATAAATATTTCTTTTCAAAGGGAGTGTGTACATGGTAATGTTCTTGGCTTAAGGAAAAATAATTTTAACTTACGTTAATATTTCTAGCCCTGTAGAGAAGACGTCAATAGCTTGGAAGATACTTGTTACAGAAAGAAAAATTGAAATTCTAAAGGATCATTTTATAACTGTTTGATAATCAGGGAAAATGATAGGAATTAAAAAACACATTTGAAAAATACTGCAAAACTTGTCACATGAATTGCTACTAAATTATCCACTCTGTAGCAAACCTATATTTAGGTTTGATCAGTCATCAATTCATTTTAATAAACTAAAATTACAAGGACAATGCTATTAAATTCTTGTGCAACACACAGAGCTGAAAGATGAGCACTATTCTGATCTCCCTCATATGTGTCTTAATGCTAGTCCAGCCCCAAACCATTCCCAAACAATCACTGCCTTTTTAACTGTAGCATACCTTCAATTTTTCAGAGGTGAAAGAGTTGCACAGGGTATAGTTGGACCAAGTTCGGTTGCTCTCAGGATGGCGGAACCAGTTTCCAGTTTCATCACAGTATTTTGAAGCCCTCTCTGATGATAAATTGCAATAATAGTTATTTTAGCATATCCATATCACACATCTAAAAATCCATAAAAAAGAATTTCTGTTTGGAAATAAAAAGCCTGTGTAACAAAATCCAAAGTATTTTCAACTTGTGCAATTAATATACACTTGTCTGTTTCGGTTTTCTTTCTCAGATGGTATACATGCCTCCTTTTGTCCTGAATAAATGAAGTAGAGTAAATATACCCAGCCTTCATTCAGATGCAATTATTTATGTGATAATAATTCTTTTACAGAGGATGTTGAAAGCTGTTCATGGAAAAGGAAGTAACATTAGGCCTGACGCTGAACCTGCCGGAAGTGTGCAGAGGCAGGCAAACACAGTGGTGGCCGCATGTTTTTAGTTCTCGTCCCAACCTGCAACACTCATGTTGGAAAATGGATGTGCCCACTGGCTAGCATAAAAATATAACTTCATGTTTTCAAACCTGACACTCACTAGGACATGCTGGTATTCATATACAGATGCTGGTGGACTGAATCTTGCAGCAGGGTTTCAGGTATCAAGGGAAATAATTAGTTAAAAGTACTGTGTAGAGAAAGGGCAGCAAGCAGTGTGTAAACTGGAGCCTGGGTGCTGGAGATGGTGACAGCCCTGTCACCAGTCATGCACTTATGCAAGGGTGTGGAAGAGTCCTACCCACTCTCTGTGCCAGCTAAATCCTGCCAGGGGTGCGAAGGAGCACTGCTCATTTCCCTCTGAGCCTGCGAAGCATTGCAGGCACTGGGAGAAGCAGCCTTTCTCATTTTGGCGCAGGTCCCAAGTGTCCAGTTTAATTTAAAATGGCTGCAGAGTTCTCTGTTTAAATAATCCGGTGTGTATTTGGCCTCTCCTTGCGTGTCTCTGGGGCTGGTAACTGCTCTGCAGGTGGCTCTGGCATCCTTCCTGAAAGCCCTGCCACGTGGATCGCTCTCCAGGTTCGCGTTCCTTTGTGTGTGTCCTTGCACTGTGGCATGGGGACAGTCAGGGATTCAGCACCATGCAGCTCTGAGGGATGCCTGCACCACAGATGGGTGCTGTGTCTGTGCCCTCCCGGCTGCGTTCACATCTCTGCCTAGGAAACCCTGGATGCTGGGGCACAGACAGTTGCTTTTATTCACCTGTCAAGTTTTGGACTAGTTCCTTTGGCCTTTCCTCAAGCATTAGCCACATGGAACTCACTGGAAAGTTTGCCTGAGTAACAAAGGCAGGGTAAGATCAGAAACTTAAATTATTTGATATTTTCTTAGATAGTGGCACAGATTTTTTTTATGAAAAATACAGTTTTTCTAGTCTGACTTCTGAAAAAGTCTAAAAAGTCTGTCTTGGCTTCCCTTTGCCTATTCCAGCTTCATAATTTTACTAGCTTTATACACAAATTATCAACATTTCCAGTCAATACACTTTGCATTTATTTTTCTTATTCAGATCTTATGATTAATAGGTCAATTATTTTGGAGTATTCATATTCCATCTATACACCCTAAGGAAAGCAGGAAAGAGATCCATCATACTGGCAAGGTAAGGATTATATAGACTGAACTCTCTAACTAGAAATACACTTCATGTAGTGCTATTACAAAAAAAAGACAATCCTCCAGAACAGCATACTTTTGAAAATACTGAGTTTCAAATCATTGTTTTGGAGGAGTTGTTGAAAATAAATACATGCACCAACACCACCAAGAAGAACAGTACATGTTATCTCAGTCTTCCATCACTGCAGCTTGGAGATCATCTCAGACTGCCTGTGTAGCAATGTTCCCGTTGTACTCATTGCCAGATATTATCTAAAGCTGGAAAAAGTTTTCAGTCATAGATAAAAGATTAATGGTTAGGCTACCACGGAACACAGTGTACGAATATCGTACCTACTATCCCATGCACTCTGCAGAGCACACGGCTTTTGCTAATATGCTGTAGAGCGTAATGATAATATCATCTATCATCTCTGTACTTCAGTGCCTAGGTAGGCAGTCTGCCGAAATTTAGTGTGGCCTCTCTAAGTTAGAGACAAACCTGTTGCCTCATACTTTTCCTTGAAGGCAGACAAACACAACTGATCCTAGTCTGGAAGCGGCCATGGCCCACAAATTTCTTTCTCTGATGTTGTCAGAATATGGGATTGAAGGACCTGCCTCCCCACACTCCATCCCAGTGACTCAAACAGGCCAAACGTCTCTTCTAAATCTATGATTTTATACAGAAATAAAGCAGTGAGTCTGTAACCCAACCACTGTTCTACTGCAAGTTATAACATAGCTGCCCAGTAGCAGGGGAGGGATTATGAACCTGGGCATGTGTTGGGTTTTATGCCAATCAGAAGAATCTTGTAAGCTCTGAAGAAACACACATATGTGTAAGGATGGGTAAGGAAATACTAGCAAGGCAAAATGGAGGTGTGTGCTTTAAGATTATTCAAATACTATGTAAACACTAATTTTTTAGGCTTGCTCTATACCCTATCAGCTTGGATAGGGCACTACTTGGGCATCACATTACTCAAAGGGGAGGAACAGTGACATTGCATGGGATTCATCGCACCTGACTTTAGCAATCTGAGTTACGCAATTGACAGGCAGTTGTGCAGGGGCTCTGCAGTTAGCTTAGAAAGACAGACGCTTCAAGAGCTGTCTGGGAAAACTGGACAAGAGAAATCCTGTCCACGAGGGCAGTTTCATGGGAGTAGAGAAGGGATCTAAAAAGATAAACCAGTAGTAATATTTTTGCATGTGGTATTGCTTGTGCTACCAATAGTGCTTTTATGTATCATATTTTCATTTAGAAAGCTCAGTCAAATATATGTAACAAATATCTTAATCCAATAACCCTGGAACAAACATGATAGCTCTATCAATCAGTTTTTTTACAATTAGACAACTCTATAGCTAGCAGATGTTAAAAGAGTTAACACCTTTTTTTTTTATTTATTGTTGAGTTATAAGCTGGAGTAGAAATAAGTTTTCCTCTGTTGCAGTGCGTGTTCAGCACATACCAGACATTGGATTGTTTGCCATTGTTTGGACAGACCAGTTTTGCAGATGAGAGGGTAGCTGATGCAGCACATCTGCTCTACTTACATCCTCAGTAAAATATTCTAGGAGAAAATTTTTTAAAACCAAAAAAATCATCTGGTATAATACAATGGAGACCCTAGAAAACTTCAGTTTCAGTGCCCTAATAAGTGAAGAATTATCACTATCATCAGAATGCCTCTGTCAGCAGAACTGGTATCTGTACGATAAAGTTATATTGTGCATTTTGAGGATAAGAATTGATTTTCAAATATAGCTGTCAAGCTTGCTAAGAAGCAGGACAGCAATATACAGAAGGGTAGGAGGAAAAGAAGCAGCTGGACAAGGAGTTCAGGTTTGTTTTATTTATCATTATCTAAATGACATCACTTCAAGACAGGAAAACAGGGCCAGCAGAAATACAGAGCTGGCTTTTTTAGGCAGAGTCAGGGAATTTGCATTTGTGGCAGCTAGAGAAGGGCTCTCCCAGGCCCAGCTCTTCCTACACTGCTCTGGGTGCTGCAGCAGGTCCCTGGGGTCCTGCCTACTGAGGATGCTGCTCTGTGCTTGCTGTGAGCGCAGGCACATCACTCTGCCAAGACACGGTGCCGAGTGGGAAGGAGTACATGATGGACTGGGTATGCAGGAGGAGAGACCACGACTGAAAAGGTGCTTAAATTAGGGGATGCCTGAGGATGCTGCCTCCTTGCCTGCCAGGAGCTGGGGAGGTGGAAGGAGCTGCAGCTGCTGCTGTGACCCAGAAGGTATCTCTTCCTCTCTGCTTTGTGGAAGGCCATGATTTCTCATCTGCAATGACTGCTCTTGTCAGTTTGGCAACCTACTCAGCCTAACGCTTTGTGCATTTTGCCAGCTGTGAGAAGGGTGCACCTGTGTCCCTCAAATCCAGTCCCTTGCAGTCATAGGCGTCACAGCTGGTAAATCCAAAAGGGTCTGCAAGAGCTATTCAATCTGTTCCCCCTGCTCCTGGATGGAGCATTTATCCTTATTTCTGTAAGGACGTGCCGTAAGAAAGACAAAGCCATTCAGAGATCACAGTATGGCACAAGAGCTGTGGAGAATACAAATGCCACAGTAGCTCTGCCCCCTCTGCTGCCTTGATCCAGAGCAAAAGGACCTGACTCCTAGTCAGTGTCAGAGCAGGAAGGCAAGGCTGTACTTCCATGTCTCTCAGTTGTGAAAGTTAACAGCATATTAATCATTATCTGAGGTAATTGCGTCTGGATACCCATGGATGTGGTTCCAAACTGCGCTTCTAGACACTTTGCTCTTGGAGCCACATCAAGAGTTATGAGTAACTGGTTTACAAAATGGAACCAAAGGCAGAAACCCAACAAAGTGGAGAACTGAGTGGAGTTTTGCGAAACGCAGCCTTGGATCACAGAGTTGGGCTGGGCTTGCTCCCTGGTGGGGTGGCTACTGCTCTTAACCACTATTCTTTGCCAAAGAGGAAAGAGAGGGAGAGCGAAATGAAAAGGTATGGCTGCCATGGCGCACATGCAGCTCCACTGCTGTGTAACTGCACCAAATTAATCCTGACAAAATGCACCGTGCAGGGAGTGTGAGGTGGGTAATACAACACTCCCCTGCCACAAATCCACCAGTCTGTGTACGGCACAGGAGGCTCTGCTCCTCCTGCTGCTCCCAGTATATCTGCCCTGCTAGAGGGCCATTATATGCACAATATTTTTCCCTTGTTAGCAAGAATACTACCAGCATGAATTACATACTAAATTCCTATCAAATTCAATTTCTAGCAATTATAATGTGACCAGAAACCATTTCAAAGGGATTACACCAAAGATTAACCTGGATAAAATATGAATATAACATACAAGCTAAGAGAAACTGTGCATGTTGCCTGAATAGGGCAGTATAAAACAGCCCTGCTCAGAGTTTCACAGTCAGGAGCGGATGAGACAATGAGTTTCCTGCTGTTACTGGAGTTAAAGCGGTAGGTCTTGGTATGTTTTCGAGACAAATTGATTTATTTTTATGCATTATCACATTGAGCGTGATGGTCATTGTGAGAAAGAGATTGCTACAGGAGGCAACAGTTGTTTATTGAAAAGGACAAAGTTGTCACAGCTTGTAGAGAGGGGTTTCTGTTTGTCAGCTTCAAGATCCCCATTTCCTTTCACAGGGTAGAGCTTCCCCAGGTGAAGAAAGAAGTTTGGAAAGCCCTAGCTAACTGAACAGACTAGATTATCCCAGCAGTCCTTCTTTCTGTCAGAACACAGATTTCTGTTTAGTATGAACTGATGTAAGTTCAGAGAAATAAGTGGGACTACATCTGGCAGTTAGTTTTGAAGTTATCAGACAAAAAACGAACGGAGCACCAAGTGTGTTCTTCATTATTTTCCTTCTGGGCCCTTTTCTTTAGAATATGATTTCACCTTATTTACTTTCTAACATAGTCTAGCAATTTCTTATTGGCATTGATGCTGAATGTTGTTGGGGATTCAGACATGGAGAACTGGTATACAGCACCCACAGGTGCAGAAGGGAGTAACATCTGATCCTATGTTCCCAGATGTTGCTTCTCTTTTCCAGTTATGAAATATGTAATCAAATCACAAAAGAAAGCTGAATGATGTAATTTTATTTCAGCACCCAAAGCTATACTTGGTGTCAAGCTAAAGTACCTTAGCCATCAGTGAGCTGATACACAGTGGTTCTGCAAATCTCAGTGCAGCCCAAAGCAGTATATACTTGTTTCAAAAATCCATGGGGTTAACTTGCACGCCTAAAATACCTGCTGAGGTGATTTGCTATCATGATTTTTGGGGAAGGAAACCTGACAGGCACTGCAGTTTTCATCTTACGAAATCATTATTCGTTAGGATGAATTTTCTCAGCAGAAAATCTAGCTGCATTTTGTTTAGCAGGCATAAGTTACCAAAGGAAATAATGACTTGTGACACAAAACCTGAATGACTTCTCAGGACAGCTAAACCTGTACTTTTTGCTTTCAGCCACCTCTAAGTGGCATCCATTTCCACTTAGCAGCTGAAAGACTTCTCATCACCCCCACGATTTCTTGTCTCCCTCCTACTTTCGTAAGTCCCAGTGTGACAGCCACCTGCAAAGCAAAGGCTGGCTACCTGCTGGTTTGATGCCAAAGCTGCAACGTGTGCTTCGGAACTCAACATCTGCTCTAGGAAAGTGGTTCTGGCTTAACCAGAGGATGCTGAGCTGCTGCTGAGCCAGGGAAATGGTGCTGACTGACTGGGATGCAGGCAAAGAGGCTGACAGGTGCTGACAAGGAGAATATGCTAGGGATATGCTAGGGAAAATAGAGTCCAGAAAACCACAGATACTGCTTCTAAACAGGACAGCAGAGAGAACTGGACAGCAGAAGGAAGTTAATAACTGGAGGATGTGTTTCTTCCTATGGCTGTGTACAGAGAACAGGAATATTAAAAAATTCCCAGATCTGTAAGTTTTAAAGTGTGGCAGAGTAGCCACGGTACGCACACACTGTGGGCCAGACTCTGCAGCACACATCTGTACATGAAGGAGTGATTTGCAGTCAGTCGTAGGAGCTACAGACCTTGCCACTAATAAGCATTAATAAGTGGAGAAAGGTGCTTCTCCATGGATGAATTCAAGTGTTACTTTGAGGAGTGCTGTTGTAGTGGAACAATTAGTTCAGAACAAGTCACTGGAGACAAGTGGAGCAAGTGGAAAAGCTGGGAATAGGTGGCTTGGGAGCAAGCAGGAGAGTGGCTCTGTAATAACTCCCATGTACTGAGGGATGAGGACCTTAGGACATGCGGAGACTTCTATGATCTCAGGGCTGCCCAACGCCCACTTTTGCAGGCATTAACTGAACAGTGCATGAAGTATACATAAACTAGGACTGCTAGTGCCACTATGGTTTTTTCCTGTGAAAACCGTGGAGGCAGGGAAAGCACAAGCCTTCTAGGAGATTGTCCTAATTATCAAAGGGGCTGTTAATACGTGGGGAAGACATGAACAAAATGGGGGCCAGAGTGGCAGGTACAAACCCCATCCCAGAGGCACCTCTGCCATGCATGTAGGAAAAGGCTTGTGCAACCTCAGGAGCTAGAGCCTTGAGCTTTCTCCTGAACATGGGCCCTTCTGCCTGGGAACTGAACCAAGTTTGGCCAATACTTTTAAAATGCTATTCTGGCACCTTTTGTGCAAATAGCCTAATGGTTGAGGTATGGAGAGGGAAACTCACGTCAAAGGTGCCCCCCTCCCCTCTCCAGTAGAAGGTCTCAGCTCTTCAGCCTGTCTTCCCATGGGTTCTCAAATGATTAGCCATGAGCGTGACTCTGCTGTAAGGCTTCCCTGTGAAAACTATGTCAGAAATTGAAATCTATACAGAATACAGGTCAAAGCTAAATGTGTCAGAAAGCAAAAAAGACTCACAATAAAAAAGAATCACAAGTCTTTGTGATTTAGTGCTCACCATGTGTCTCAGGGACATAACCTGCTGTAAAGATTTGTGGGGTAGATCTCAGGGTATTCCCACAAGCCATGCTCACAAGTGAGCTCATTTTCCAGGCACACAAATCCTTCAGTCCATCTGTCCAATGCCTCCTTCCACTGGAAAGGAGGAGGTTCCTCCACCCAAGGTAGGATGCAGGTTTGACTCTTCTCAGACTGGGGCTAACATTGGAAGTTTCCCACTTGCTGTGTGAATTCTCTAATTGTGGATAGCTTGATTGATAAAGAACAGAAATATCGATCAATCTGGCTGCTACTGCAACTGGGATTCAGTGAAATGCCTAAGGGGTCTAACCCAGCCCAGAAACTCCTGTTTCTAAATAGGCAACAAGCTCAACAAAACCAATAGTTTTAGCTAATGGTACTAGGTAGTTAATTCACAGCTGTGCAATAGTTAATTTCCTTACTTTTAGCTGGACACACACATTCTGGTTTAAGCTTGTTGAAAATTTTTAGATTTATATACCCTTGCCCCCAGATACTTAGTTTCATAGTTTTTAACTGCAATTGGTACACCATTTTTATGCTGGATTCAGCACTGTGGCATCAAGCAACACCTCTAAGCAACATGTCCTGAGTGTGGAACACACAACCATTGTCTTTCTTCAAACAATACTCTTTGTGGAGTTATACTTGTATCCAATACTTCCTCCTATCTATTTAGCATTACTTCTGTCCTTGATTTTTCCTTTCGTTTTTCCTTTTAAATGTTTTGAATTACTTCTCTTAGTCTACATGGCTGCTAGTATTTGCACGAAGAATTCAACAACTGAAGCTTGGAGACAGAAAGGGTATTATTTCTGCTCATCTTCTTCTATAAAATGGTATTTTCTGAATAAAAACTGAATAAAGAACATGCTGATATATATTTCATGCACATTAGCATTTTCTCTTCATTATAAAAAATTAGAATGTGGTGTTAAATGTCTTGATATTATAAATAAGTAGTTAATATTTTCATAAACTAGGTTCCATAAATCCATGGGATGTATTTACAAAAATATAAATAAATATAAAATATTTTTTAAATGAAAAAATATTAATTAGGCTATCCCAAAACTTGATAGATTTTAATTTCAGCCAAACTATCTGAGATTTCACAATGCTGCAAAAATGCCACTGAAAATTCAATGGCATGCATGTTCTGAAGACTTTCTTCGAAAGATAAGAGGATAAAAAGAAATACTGTACCAGTTGGATCAAAATCTGGAAAATAATCTGGACAATTCTGAGCAGTGATCCTCCCCGCAGGTGTGTCGTCCCAGCACAACCAGCCATCCCAGGTTCGGTTACAGAACAGACCTGGACATTTAAGAGGAATGCAGTAGTTAATTCAACATGCAGTCACTCCTGAACCTACTCTGTCCTGGCCTCTCAAAGAATATTCCTGTCTGCAGACAACCATGTTTTCTTTTCGCAATAAAACCGCTTGTTATTGCTACACTTTGAGTGGAATTGAGGTCCTACAAGGTACTTGTTTTTGCTGACCAGGTGTTAGTGGTGTTCATTTTACTGGAAAGCAATGTTTTAAAGCCTTTTGAACGGAACTTGGGATGTAGGGTCTGATCCTACAAATTCCTCCTTTTGATCCTCCTTCTGTCCTTAGCCATAAGCATGTACACTAGTGGCACCCAAAGACCTTATAGACACCCGCTTTTCGTTTCACATTCTGCTGTGCAGCAGGTCTGAAAATCAAGTGTTTGGAATGTAAAGGAAGGGCTTGCAGGGATGTCCCAGCTAAGTGCAACACTTGTGCAGACAGGTCCCTGCAAGGTTGTTGCATTGTCCAACACTAGAGGTTGGTGACACAGCCACAGACCCAGTGAAGCAGGTGCAAGTCGTATCTGTAACAGGCGAACTCTGCCTGCTGCTGTTGTCTGGGTAGGCATCCCATGATCCTGTCCACATCATGCCCCTCTGGTATGGTAGCACTGTCAAGGCTGTGTCCTTTTCCAAGGACTGTTCCCAGCCCCAGAAACGATGGCAGTACTAGGGAGGCAGAACACAGCTCATTCCTGGTTCCCATTACAGAGATGTTACGTACTATGGTTCACAGAAATTGTGCTGTAAAACTGCTTGCTTTAACATGATTTCCAGGCTCACTGTGGATTTATTCAAGCAATCCATTAAATGACCCCCTATACTTCATTGTTATTTTCCATTTAAAATCAATTTGTGTTGGGGAAAGGTATTTATCATCATGACCATCAGGTTAAAGTGAGAAGACACGTCTTGCATTTTTTGCTCTCGTCCCAAGGGAGTTTGAATTGCTGCTATGACCACGTAGGTTATTTTTGAAAGAATCTTATGGAAGGCACCTAATAACCGCTGAATCCTAATAAATTATGGTCAGCTAATTGCCTCTGGTGGCTTTGAAATTATCCACAGATAGGCTTTCTTACTGAAGCAAGAAAGCTGTAAAAAGACATCTGAATTGTTCAAATTTTTATTAACAACTGGTTTTAAGTCAAAATAGTTGTGGTTTAAAAATGGAAAGCATAATACTTTCTAAATCACTTTTTCCAGATCAGATGTCTAGCAAAAAAGATATTCTTATGAACACTTTTTCTTGTTAGCTAAGATTTTATGCACATCTATTTTTCCATTGTCAAATTAAATTTGCTAATGCTACTTGTTCACTTAATTAATTAACCATAATACCAGCAGTATGTTATATTTCCTTCAGGCATTCTCATGCTCTTCTCTAGCTTTGAGATGTATCTGAAAAACTTTCAGGAATAATTTTGTAATAGCAAGAAGAAAAAGAGAAAATGTTTTCAACATGAGCTGGTACATGAAGGACACTGCAGAATGGGTTTGGTAGGAATTTCTAGCTTTAAATCCTTTGCCTTGCCTAACAAAGAAAAAAATCACTGATGTTGATCTGTACACAGCGGAATGTGTCTTTCGAGGTAAGTAACAGGACATATATTCACACATACATCCATAAATGCATATACACACAAACACATACATAGATATACTCACACATACATATATGTGGTTTTTAAGTGCTGCAGGAAATAAGACAGTGTTAGTAAAAAAGAAAAGGAGGAGTTGAACACTATATTGTCGTATCACCGGCTAAAAATCTTACATTTTTGGATGGACAGGGATTGCAGGAGTGCTGCCCTGTTCTGGACCAATGGTCAGGTGTTCCTACATGCCTGAGCTCCTCATTTTACTATTTCTTTTGGATTTAAGGTAATCAATTCTACCTTGAAATAGACAAGATATGTATGTGTACATGTTCTGTTACTTTGGCTCTGCTGACACATGGCCATTTATAATGCTGCCACAGCTCACCTGTATTACACCATCTCTCTGGCTCCTGATTGTGAGATACTATGAAGTCCTCTGCAGCCCACTACCAACAGCTTTGAGTCCTGGGATTGTGAAGGATTTAAACTACCTTTATGCCAGTCTAGAAATAGACTACATACCAGGGAAAAATTAAACCAGGGAAAAATTAAACACATCTCAGGTGGTTCTGTAAAGTTGAACCACTGGGCTTTTCTGGGAACTTGAGTGTTAGACTCTACTACTGTTTGTGCTGAAAATGCATATCCAGTATGCCCCTTCAGATCACGTGTTGGGCTTTTCTGCTCAGGAGACACCCTTACGCTTGTACTTTGCATTAAGGGAATTTTCCATCTCATCCCATCCTCCCTTTCAAATTTGCAGCCAAGAGACTTAGACGCTTGTCCACTTCCAACCCTTTATGTTGGAGGGCTGGTGATGATTCTCTAATTCTGTTGAAAATGCAACTTCAGTAGTGTTGGCATAATTCCCTAGTCATCCATTGTCTTCATTCTGGGTTATAAATGAACTAAGTGCATGTTGCTATGAACGTAACAGTCACCAGTGGCACCACTTAAGTCTAACTCCCAGTTGAAGAAATGCAGGAACTGCTGCGCTATGCCTGATGGCTGCAGGTCTGCCACTGCTGTCCTCCTGGGACAACGCTGCCCTTGAGAGCGCTACCAGGAATTCATGTGTCGTGAGACATGTGAATTCCCAGCTCATGCTGGAAAATCCCTTCAGTCCTTTACAACTGATCACATGAGCAGGGTGCAAAAGAAAGGTGAATCCAGCTGAACTGTCAATGGATGCAAAAATTACATATTTATAGAGCTGGAGACTAAAAGAGTAATCTGAGCAGACAGCAAGTTATTTCCCCCTCAATAACTTGTTTATTTCCTCCCTCAATAAAGGTTTGTTTATGTCTGAAACATGATGCTGTCTATCCCATAAGCTTGTTCAAATACTTGTGGGTTTCCCCATTACTGGCCTGAATGAAAACCTATTTGAAGCAATGGGAAACTCTATAATAATTCCAAAACATTTCTGCATCAAGACCTGAGTATCTTGACATTTAATGATTCTTTGAGTCTTACAGAGCCCAGTAAAATCTTTGGAGTAGAGAGCTGTAGAAATGTCTTTGTTCTTGTATTACAAAAAAATCCCACATTATCTCCACCCCATCTACTAGGTTGGGGGTTTTTAATCATGATTTTTAAATATGTTTTCTCTTTAAGCTGTGTCCTCAGTATCTCTGTTCTTTACTTGCATAAATCCCCACAATCCCTCCAATAATTTTTCTCTAGCCCTCTCAGAACTTATTCCCTATTTTCTGTGAGAAAAAGTGACCAGAACACTCAGTCCCAACCAGAAATGCTGCTTCGTTTATACTGTACGATTGCAGCACCACTATTACTTGTAATTTCCCTTCTTATTAATCTTAATGTATGCCTCATATTCAGTAAAGATGCATGCTGAGTGCTTTATAAACCTCTTTTGCTGGTGTTACCGCTGAATATAGAAAACCTGGAACAGCTGCGTTGGTACAGAGCATGACAGCTATCAGTCAATACACAAATGACAGAAAAATGAAACTGTGAATGAGGCAAACAGAACAACATTTATATCTAAGCGATGACTGTTCACAATCAGATCTTTGTGTGAACCTGTGGAAAGGTTATGGAGAATGCCATTCCCTAGGCAAGAACAAGGGATATTCAAGCAGTAAAACACTGAGCCAGAAACGTAGATGACTGAGGTACCGTCAGCATGGGGAGGAAGGAAGAGCTGTTCATTCCTTAGGTTGGTTCCAGGCTTTTTTCTTTCTTTGCACTAAAGAGGATGCTAAGTGTGAATTTGACTTCTGCTTACGGGAAGGAAACTGCACCCCAAGGAAGACCATGGGCTAGTATACAGAAGAAAATGTTTCTTTGTAGCTATATTAGCAAGTGTGGCAATACACAGACACTTATAAATCTTTTTTACCTTTTTTCTTATATGGAGGAGCTCTGTTCATCCTCTCATAGCATTTGAACTGTGAATCTATTATCTTCTGTCGTATGACTGAATTTTCAGTTACTGCAGGTTCTAATGTAGGATCAGTATAATTTACAGTAGAAGAAAGACTTGGAACGATTCTCTGTACAGAAAGGAAAAACTGTTAGTACAACTGAATAAACCAGGAGGATAAAATAAAAAAAGCAAGGATCAGAAATCTCTAATATGCATTCCTCAAAGGCCTTTTATTTGCACATATGTTTAGCATTACGATTGGCCTTATACTGCTTGCAAAGTAAATCCTGAATTTTTACTAGCTCAGTTTAGTAGATTTTAACCAAACCTTTTTTCTTGGCAAAAGAGAGAACCATTAAGTACTTGATAAAGTCTTCAAAATCTTTTCATTTAGTTTAGTGATCTGCAAAAAAATTTTGTCTCTTCCCAAAGTTACACCCACATATTTCATTTTGCTTGTGCTGTTTTCTCTTCAGACTGCCCAGACAAAATACCTCAGTGCCACAGCCTCAAAACTGATTATTTCATGTTTTATGTCACCTGCTTAGAGTTCCTTCAACTGTTAAAGTCACAGAAACACAGGGCAGTGAGCTTAAACCTCACTACCTGGCCTTAGTTCCTAGTTAAGTACCTAAGAAAAGTGACCTTAAATTTAAGAGTCTGAATAACAAAGTCCTCTTTTATCAACTGGCATCTTCTGACTTCTCCCACTCTGAGCTGCCTGAAGGGCAAAGGGAAGAATCGTTGGCTCTGGAAGGCAAAAATGTCAGGTATAAAGGTCAGCTATCTTTTATTTTTCATCCATCCATCCACCTGTCTGTTGCATAGCACAGGTTTGCGAGCCAGGGTGGAAATGAGACCGTGGAGCTTTAGTTAATTCTGTTCTGCTTAATCCTGTATCGGGACACTTCTCTGCACACAGGTGCTAGAAAAGCATTATTTCCCCTGCTTCCCCAAGCAAAAGCAGTGTTGCTGTGGCACTTTTCTTGTATGACCCTCTACTTCTTTCCCATACTAAACCATACTAAAACTATCACAAACACATGCAGAGACATTTAAAGGCTGCTTCAAAACTCATGACTCTCACAAACACACAGACTTGATGTTTTCAGCACCAAATACTAGTACACTGATCTTTAAGCAACCATTTGTAGTTGTTCAAACTGAAAACATGACAGGTTTGAAAGTTCAAGTATCAGCTCAGTTCTTAAATTGTTGCTTCCCTTTTTTTTTTATTGCACATCACAAGCAATTTTATCCCATTAGTACATTACTTTCTTTTCCATTTACACAGCTAAAACACCTTGATAAAACACACGGCAAAACCACATTATGTTTGATTTAGGTAAGAAAAAAAAAAAGTCATTACTTTATCCTGATGCTTCTGTGCCAAACCATCTCAGTTTAATCTCCTTATACTCACATATCAAATTATTTTTTCCTAATTTAATCTAATCTCTTTTGATAGTAACATTTTCATTTTGAATTGTTTATAGCTACTGCCTGAAGACTGGACGACAGTGAAGGCAGTTTATCTCATTGCACTTAAGTATGGACTTGAAATAAAATGGGATGAAATAGAAGGAAGATAGTTTCTGGCAGATACAATTCTATATAAATTATGTGTGTATGTATACAGACACACATATAGATATACTTGGACAGTGAAGCCATTTGGAACATTTCATCTGACCATCCGAGTGAAAAATTAAGCATCTAGAAAGCCAGAACAGGAAATATAGAAGAAAAGCCAAACATATCACAGATCCCTCGCTTAAGAGATTAAAGCGAGTAGCTGGAGTCTGTGAAGATGATTTAAAAACCAAACAAGCAATGTCCCAAATCCAGCAAGAAGTGTAGGAAAGTGCAGATAAGGTTCTTCAGGCTTATTGCGCCCTCAGGTCTGTCTGAGCCCTTGGTGTCCATGTACCACCACCAGCTTTGGTGCTTCTCTGAAGTGACTCATAAATACTCCATGCTTATTTTTTTCTTTCTTGTTTTGAGTAATACCTGAGTTCCAAGCTTTTGCATTCAAGATAGGAATAATTGTACTGTCGATGAAAGCTAGGGCGGCTTCTGTGGAATTGCCTATATTCTTGATGATCCCTCTGTTACTCTGGGCCAGTTTGGGAACACACTCATGTTTTCAAAGCATAACCATCTGATTATGCTTGAAAAACATCACCAATTTTCCTTAACCTGAAAAAATGTTTTTATTTTATTTTTGTTTTCTTCTAGGAAGGAGATGATCTGTTTGACCAAACAAGACAAAAGTTGTTGCACACTGGGACAAGAAAGACTGGTGTTGCTCGCCATAAATTCTGGTTCAGTTTCATTTGCTTTATCTACACAGAATAAAGCACGATACAGATATAAAACAATTGACAAATGCCAGCTACACAAATAGAAACTGTAGAAACTGTTCATTGCTTTGGAAGATCTTTCCCCTTATTCTAACTTTTTTGGTATCCTCTTTACACATCTTTTTCAAAAGGACAGACCATTCTCAGAAGATCGCATAATACAGATATATGTAAGCTGAAATCAAAAGTATGATATGCCATTAGAAAAGTAATGTTCTTCTTACATCTTTTAACTAGTGAAGAAGTAACTGTTTGTAACTAGGGATGATGATTTTGAGGGGTAAAGTACAATTCAGAGACAAAAGAAACTTTATCTTTCAGGTCATTTTGAAAGGGACTAATTTAATTACTGAAGCAGTCAGATCTTGTTGGGTACAGGTTAATGAGAGTAACTAATATTTGGACACAGGGAGTTCCTGTGGTGGTGGACAGGATAAACGTCTTGGATTGTGTATAAAATTATTTAAAGTGCTCAACCATGTAACCGTGAGGACTGCCCATTCCACTGCTTCTGACCAAGGCGAAAATGGCCCAGCAGAAACTGACAGCAAAATTCTATTGCTCTCATTTGGTCCAGGACTTCACTCAAAGAGATTAAAAATATAGATGAAACTGTGTCACCAAAGCTCAATGGAAATTACTTCATCGGTGGAAATCACTTAATGGTCTACAGTAAATCCAAGATGAAATAATTTTCACCTGGTAACTACCCACGATGTTGAACAAATTTTGAATATTCAGAGTCACTGCTGCATGTTAAAAACCCTTTCCATGCATCCACCAGTTCCTTCAGTTGGAAATATAAATGTTGATGTTGATACAATAAAGGAATGACTCATTCATTTATAAATATTCTTTATTAAAGAGAAATAAATAATTCACAATTTAATAACCAGGATGTGTTCATAGCCTGAAAATGATTGGTATGGTTTCTTCTGAAGAAAACTGTTTAAGTGATGTCCCATGCAGCAGTTTAGCAGCCGTACATATGATGTCACTCCTAAAAGTCCAAGTAAATGACGTCATACATACGACCACCAAGCCACCGCGTGACAAATGACTGTTATAAGAAAATGAATTATCATTACAAAGAGAAAAACACAGGCTGCTGGGAATGTTTGAGTTCCCTTTATAGCTAGAATTAATAAAGGAATCTAGAGAAAGCAATTTAGCTTCATTGTTAAATTATATAAAAATAAATGAATAGTGCTCCCATTCTCTAAGACAGACACATGCTATTAACCTGTGCAACACTGCCCATTTCTGTAAGAGAACCCAGACAAAGCAAGCATAAAACTCTTTTTTTCCCCCAAAATATTGGACATGATGAACAAGCAACCCCAATTATTATTCTTCTACCATCAAGGAGCTTAAAGTATACTAACTGTTGATTATACATGACATTTAGGAAAAGAAGATATTTGTAGCTTTCTTTTCTTTTACTTGTTTCCACTAAATACCGTAATTTCACAACATTAATTGTTGAACATGACCAAAATATATTTCAAATTCCAGATGCTCCAACTGTTTGTTATTGATTTCAACAGCTCAAACATTTATTTGGCACATTACTTTGAAAACTGCTATGTGTTTTCACCACTTTGTGGGTCACTAAACTCTTGTCCTTCAATACATCACAACTTTGAGCAAGGGCTCACTGTGATTTAAACTGGTTGCAGAGCCCTGCTCGTACCTCAATTACATCTGAGCTATATTTCACAGCTGCAAGTGTTAGGACAGGGAAGAAAATGACTGTGATGCCTTAGGAAGGTCATTAGTGCATGGTACTCAGTAAACATGACAATAATTTCTTATCCATCACAAATGGGCTAGGAAACAGCACACAATTTCTTTTGGGAAATACTCCGACATGACATGTTTTGCTTAACCACTGAATGTTAGAATTTTCCCATACTCAATTGCTGTTGAAGCAGGATGGAAATTATCTCACAGTGAGATCCCATATGACTTGGGGATTGCAGATTTTGGCAGCTGTTTAAACAAGCATGAGATTATCAGCCACAGCAGGTGAAGACAAGGCACTTGTAATGAAAAGCAACTCATGAATCTCACAGTTCTTCCTCCTTGCTGCAGTATTAGCTCACGTGAGGAAGATTTACTTTCAGAGTAGCCTGATAAAAACTGTGGCCTTAAAGGAAGGCTGCAGAATACTTCATGGATTTTTGCTTGCAGCTCTCATTATCTTCTTGTAAAAGGTCTCTTTAGGGCAATCAGCTGCATAGCAACATTTTTTTTTTTTTTTTTAAAGCAAAGATGGAGGCAAAAAGTTCTGATCATCCCTGAAACTGGGGTGAATAGAACAGACTACGTCATTCCTTTCCCTCTTGGTAAACTGTGAGCAGCTCAAGTATCAAATTCTCACACTAAATCTCATGACCTTAAATCATCAGCAGCTCGCTTTCAAAGTTTTCCTTGCATGAGAAGAGCTCCAGAATTTGCAAGGTCACTTCCTTACAACTTGAAGCAACTGAAATTTGAGCACTTTAGAACAACAGCCTTCAAAGGTATGGTGTCAGGGGATGAGACCCAGGGGGATCTCATCATCTAAGGCTGGGGAAGCCTCTGGACTGCCAGCAGTGCCAAGCAGCAAGCAAGACTCTGATGAAGCATGCCAAACAAGGTTGTGACAGATCTTCTGGCCCACTGAAGGGTGGGACCTGGTCTGGACCGGGTGCTGGAAGAGCCTCTGCCTAAGCAAGAAAAGGCCTGTGCTTACGGTGCAGACGCAAGTTTCGGAGTCTCGTGCTGAGAGCCACTGTGCTGGACAGGTAGCAGGAGCCCGGAGGAGCATGTGGCTGCACCATCTCACTGGTGCATTCCCAGATATCTGGATCAAATGGGTACACCATGAGCAGTGCCCTTGTAATGGTGGCAAGCGTTCTACTAATTGGCTTCTGGAGACTTGAATTTACTGCAACTGTGTTCCAAAACACGTCAGTTTGTGCAGTTACTGAAAATTACATTTAGGCTTTCACATAATTAATTTTCCATCTTTTGTGAATGGGAATTATTCACAAGCCTTTCAGGAGCTGACAAAATGTACCAGACTATGTATAGTTTAGTGACTGAGGCTTGGTAACAACTTGACAGTTTTGGACTTAATGAACTTGTACAATTTGTTTTTTACTCAAAATGCATTCATTTTACAATACAATTTTGGTCTAATGGGCTTAATTGAATAATAGTGTGGTGTTCAGCTGCAGCATCCATTTTGTCCTTACTGAGCACTTCGTGGTTGGCTCAGAACAACAAAACTGGAATATGTGAGAAAAACTACTCCATCAATCCTCATTTACAGGCAAGACCAAACTACCATTTGTAGGCACCAGATGACAATTCTTGCTTGACAAAATCATGCAGAGAATAGAACTCTTTTCTCAATGTCCTGCAACATTTATTGGTCACACAGAAAAGAGACTCAAGCTTGTTTTCTCTGCAGTTTGATGCCCCTGGACATACTGTGATGATGCTCCATCTTTCTTGTAGAGAGAAATGTGCACTGGGGAGAAGAACTAATTGCTCTGGCACACAGGGGCTCACGCACTTGGGGAAACAATTCTCAGTCACACTCTGTGACTCTCAATAATTACCAAAAAAACAGAGAGCATCAGGAATAAAGTGAACTAAGAAATAATGAACAGCTAAATCTTCTAATGGAATTCACTAAACTGTAGAGGACTACCTGGTGATGCTGCAAGCATTGCCATTATTCTGCATCCAAAAGCAAGGGAAGCCATCAAAGAGGAAGACAATAATGAGTTAGTTTTATTTCTAAATTAGGTTGTGGAGAAACTGATTCTTCAGATTTTGTTTGGCAACAGCAAGTTATTATGGACCTGCACACAGAAAAGTGCTGTTTATTCTGTGCAAAAAATGACATATGTAAAAGAGATGGATTCTATTGGAAGGTACCAAAACCCCTTGGTGACAGGTCTAAAAGCTGTACCTTATGGGGAGAGGAGGGTCTATGGCCACCTTGAACTAGGGTCTAGGACAAAATATTCAAGAAGAGATATGGGATGAATCTCACACCTACGGTGGGACAAATGGCATAAACAGGGAGCCTGGAGCCCAGAGGGGAAGACAAAGGACCTCAACAGGTTGTGTTGCTTTGTGAAAGCTTGCAGTCACAACCTGGGAGTGCAGGACAAATGAGAGGATGACAGTAAACCATCAAAGAAGAGAGATCTGGAGGATGGTGTGTGGAGTGGGTAGAGAACAGGAATATGAGATCACTCCCATGTCACAACTACTTGAATAACTGTATCTTCCTCAACCTCAGACAGTAGCTGACATGTAAGCCTCAGGGGTTCATGGTTCTGGGAACCAAGGAGTCATTACAAGAACCTACAGAGAGGGAACAGGTTTTTTTGGAAGAGAAAGACACACTTTCCCTGTTACAGACCATCCCTGGAAGATAAATTAATATACAAGCTATCTAACCAGATCATAGTATGGCCACTTCAATGGGGAAGGAAGGAATATAGAGATGGTAACAGTGAAAATGTAAGATTTGTGCTTAAGCTATCCATTGAGGTCAGAAGATGGAGAGCCCTCTGGTGCCAAGATATCTAAAAGGAATGGGATGCAGATCTTACTGCAGTTTCTTAAAGAAATCCCAGCCCTGAGTACTGCAGCAATGAGCACAGAACTAATGCTGCACACATGCTATCATGGGTGAGAGATTTAAAAGATTTGTGGATAAGAGGGCAAGGATCAGCCCAGTCTTTCAAGGCTGACCTACAAACCCATGCTCTGGTCAGTGCACCACAGGCACTCAGAAATGCTGTTGACAGTTTTAGTTATCTGAACATTTACAGTCCCGTCATTTGACTGGGGAAGAAAAATAACCTGCAACTGTTCCTTCAGTCGTCATTGGCCTGTTATAGGAAGAATCACTGTTCTTTGCCAAGGCCCCTGTCAGGCTCCTCAGATCAGCTGGGATTCAAACCCAGAAGCTGGCCTCTGTCAGACTGTTTTGTTAGAGAGGTCTCTGACCATAGGGATTTTCCCAGCCAGTGCACTGCTACATGCATCCTTTGCAGGGCTATGTGCAACAGCCACAAAATGTCACAAATATAAGGATACTCCAAATTACTTCAAGGCAGAAAACTTCTGCCAAGCACAGGGATGATTCCTTAAATCATTAACTAATTCTGACCAAATTCTTTTGAGACCAAGCTAACAGAAATTTATTAACTCTCCTCTGTTATTTATCCTGCTCTCTATCTCTTTTTTGTTTGAGGGTCCCAATCCTGAACTATGAATTCAATATTTTACCAAAGTGGGATCTTTTTGTTGTTCTCTATGATCCCATTTAATTATTTTCTTTTTACCTCCTTCTATCCATCATTCTCTTACTGTTCTCTACTTCCCTTCCCTCCTCTTCATCCCTAAGAACTTAAGTGGCAAACAGCACCGTGAGCAAGTTATGCTAGGCTGAGAGAAGCAGAGGGGCAGAAGCCAACAAACAATCCAGGGACAGCAGTCTCCTCTGTTCCCCAGTGTGTCTTCTGGCCCTGTTTCTACAACTTAGACCAGTAAAGATAGGAGTTGGTAGGGAAACGTGCACAAATGTTCCACATTCAGGTGCTGGAAGAAAAGATGAGAAGCAGAGGGGCATGAGGAGCTAACCAACAAAACACAAGAAGAATAAGGATCAGTGTTCCTGAACATTGATCTTCAGGAACACATAGATAAAGAGTTAGTTGGGGAATAAGGTGGCATCCAGCAGGCAAGTTACTCATACCACACCAAGGTATAGAGGTGCTTGTCCCCATTAGCATAATTCAGACATACTCTGACCATTCTGCAACTGAGGTTCTGCGCAGTATTCTCATTTCTGACTACCTGTAATATCTTTGATTTTATAATTGTTCATAATTTGAGGTTTCATAAGTAGAGATCAGAGAAAGCATTCAACTTACATAAGAGGTGTTAAGTCAGGTAGAAATGAATTTACTATGTATCTAGAACAACAGTTACTTAGCCATGTTGCATACATTGAAATAACTGTAATATTGATATTAACCAGATGAAAATACCATTTAAACTTAATAACTAAACTTTACACTGCTATTTTCCATTTTAATTGCTTTCCTAATAGCACAGTACCTATAAATAGTGAAAACACACAGTAACTTAAGTCCAAGTCTCACACAACGATGGTAAGGAAGTTTTCAAACACGTAAGTTTCCATGTCACCAATATGTTATATCCTGTAAAACACGGACATGAAAAATCACATGCATTACCTTCTTCAGACCTTCAGTTCTATCTCACCAAGAAACAGTGGTTTCCAGTTCAAACTTCTATGGGATATCTTATTTAGAAATTTTACTAACCTTATTTCAAATTGTATCAGTAAGGAAACTTATTCCTTCACCTATGCAGTATAACAAATATAACTCAGTACTCATTTTTCTGAACGTCACCACAAGTTGCAGTTTGGTAGGTGTCATGAGCAATTCAGTTTTGTGGCACTTACAATTAGAAGGATGATCAGTAAGAAGCAACCGTGGGTTGTTTTTTTCATTGTGGAGTCTTCCTGGAGAGAGATGCTGTAGCTGACCCTACTGGGAATTAAACAACAAACAAAAAAAGCACAGTGTTAGACTTTATCTGTTAAGATAAATTCCTTGTCATTAGTGTATGAGCATCTTTTGAGGTTTAAAGTAGACTCTGTGTTGTGTGTATGTGCACTTCCAGCTTTGTGTGTGCTCATGTTTGATTTTATTGGATGCTTTTAACTGTGTCTCCTCTGTGCATCTCTGGTTGTGAGTTCAGCTGATGTGGCATACAGCTCCATGCTATGTCACCAGCAGCAGATCTGGGTTAAGCTGTGTCTTTGCCAGATGAGCCTACCTTGGTTGTCCTGATTCAGCTGCTTCTACCCTGCAGATACGGATGCAGACTTATGAAGAATCTGGATACTTTAAATATGACCTAAAAACACAGGAAGATCTGCTTCACAGATAAGGACGACGACAGTTTAAAAGACATATTTATGGGGCTAGAAAAAGCCAGAGATTTGGTAACCTCTAGCTACATGAATGAGTAAGTGTGGCAGGAAAATAGGAACACCACTCTGTGATTTCACACTCCCTGTTAGCTTGGATAGACACATAGCAGTGTAACTCTCAGGCCATCGAGAATCACAGGTTCAGCTGCACAAGATACTGGAGAGGCAGAGCATAGACACGATTCCACAGGCTTGGAGGAAACTGGATTGGAAGCTTTTTGGTTTTCTTCTTTTTTTTTTTCCCTAAATCAACAACCATCTGGCCTTTCTGGGAAAAATATCCAGGGGTCACTATGTATCATCCTATTGCTTTGCAGTTGTGGGAGTTCAAGCAAGAAAAGCTCTTTGCATTAACACATCATTTTTAGCCTTATAAAAATGGAACTTCTCATCAGAGTGAGAAACACTATTTGGTCAAGACCCAGTGCCTTCTGATTTCTCATGGACATCAGTGATGCATGGGCTGAGCAACATGCCTATAGATCATCTTCAGCATGACAGTGAGCCCACACACAACTTTATTCTCCAAACAGCCTAAAAACTGAGAGTGAGGTGTTGTATCCTGGACAAACAATCCTGGAAGTACCCTACAGATCTGAAACCAGGAAATTTAATGGGAAAATGGCACACGGACTTGGATGCTTAGTCTACTTGGCATGTAGTGAGCAACACAATTACTTGTGTAACATTTATCTCCGCAACAGTACTGTAACAGCTTTTCTCATCTTGAAATGATCTGGAAGGTCACACATTTTCAGAGGGAAAGAAAAATATTGTCCACATCTAAAGCAGAAATATGTAATCTCAAAATGTAATAAAGGTGTGGCACTTCCACTTCAGTATAGCACACGTGGATGTGATCTCTTATGGATCCAAATGGTAGTGTTGTAGTCATATGTCATTTAGATTATATAAAACACAAGTGATGGAAAAGAAGATTCAGAGGATTTGCCTCTAATAAGAAGTAGCCGTATTACTGTCTGAGCCTTGCCAGAACCATTCTGGTGTGTCAGTGACAATGGGACAGGCAAATGACAGAAATAATACCCTGTCAGCCACATATTTGTACCTGATCAGCAATGACAAACAACTCAATTGGAGCAAAAATTGGGCAGCTAGATCAGAGGACAATGCCTGGAACTGTCTGCATCTTCTCCAGACTATTCACTACAGCATGTATTGGTTCAAACCTGCCAAAAAGATCCATGAAGATATAAACAACGGGCCTTGGTCAGCTGTGCCATAAGCACATATACAAGCATGAGTACGGTGTTCATACAATTACATACTGTACCATAAAGCATTCTGTAGTGTGATGTAAAGCCAGTCTCTGTTCTTTCTAGCCTCATTATTTCTATAGGTTAAAAAGCAGGCAAAAGGACTTTGCCTTAAAAACTGTTGCTAGTTTTAGAATACACATCAGTTTCCACAAATGGCACAGAGATCAACACAATTTTGTGACCTAGAGAACATAAGCAAAATCAGTAACAATGGAAATTATCTGCAATATATCTACTTTTCATGTACTTTGTCCTGGGAGTGCTTGCAGCACCATGTCGGGTTATAGCTGTAGCTGCAGGTAAATCTTACCCTTGGGAGATTTTGTGAACATTTGTTATTATGTACTGCAGGAGCTACCTAAAATGTTTCTGGCTCCCACCTCTCCTAATAAAAAAAAAAAAAAAAAAAGCTATCTGTAAAATATTTAACACATTATTTTCCCGTCTGTTAAGTGTGATGACTGTGCCATATGATACTACAATGAGTAAACGAGTAAGGAACATTTTCCATGCTAAATCTTATATAGTCTTGATATTTCTAGTCTTCTAGCTACACTAACCCCAAGAACAGCTGACATGCTACGTAAAATCCAGTACTTCTTTTTATTTCCTCTTTCACCGGAGTATTTTCCAGTGACAACGGTTGTTGAACATTATTTTAACAACCCTAGTATAAAGCCCCTGACTTAAGAAGCTGCTTTTCTCTATTTTAACCATAAGAATGGCCAGTAACACTACAGCACACTTGAGTTAGCATCAGTATTGGATCATGGATGATGACCACATTGAAATTAAAAGCTATACACAGGTTAAAGTGTTGGACAATGGGCAGGGCAGAAACAATGGGGAGGCAGAAAGATTTAAGAAAGGATAGCCCTGACAGAAGGACCTTTCAGCTTCCACACAGAGGAATAGACAAGCATCTCCATTACTCTGCCCCATCTCCAGCAATCCAGGCTCAAGCAAGACATGACAGGAAGCTGGGATATGCAACACAGCACATTCAAGTGCCCTGGGGTTTGAGTCTCTTGTGCTGGAACTATCACCTTTTTACACCAACTGGCACTACCACATACTTGCAGCCAAAGGGAGGTGGGGTAGCCCAAAGCAGCCTCAAACAGAGCATAGGTGCCATCCTAACTCTTGTTTCTCTATTATTTTACCCTTTTTCCATCAGTCCAACAATGTCCTTGCTCAGTGTTAAGATAATGTAATGTGCTTCATATGTTTAAGTTTTAGAACACCCATATTTAGTGATTTAATGATAAATCCACTTCTAACGCCTAGTACTTTTCCTTGATTGTATTAATTTATAATAGTTACGTATGAAATACCTATTTTTTAAACTAGAACATTGTTCTTTCTTTCTTTGTAAATGTAGCATAGTTCATTATGCACTAAGATATTTTTCCTGCTTCAGCGATTATAATATTACCATTGACACCTCGGGGTTAGTCCTGAAGCTCATCTGAGGATGAACACAGCCTCCTACTTTGTAATGACATCTCTTTTGGCTCTGTCCCCGACTTCTACAGCTGCAGTACTAAGCTCTACAGGGCTTCAATTACGGTTACCAGGAGGTTACCCAGAAGGTGGGATGACCCTCTCTGCACAGCCATTTGCACAAGGCCAAAAAGGGGGATCAAATTTAGTCAGAAAGGAGGGTATATATTCAAAAGAGGACAGTAGAGCAACATTTCTTTACTGAGATTTGAAAAAAATTGATTCCTCCTCTTTGGAGGAAGAACTGGAAAAAACTTTTCATTTAATTATTCTGCTCTGATAATTCTGCAGTGCCATCTTTCACAATAGTGCTGACATACCTTTGGAAAAAGAAATTGTTTTAATAGCACAAAACAGGACTTGTGGGGGTTGTGGCTAAGTACAGAGGTGTGACGCAAAATATCTCTTTCTCAGCTGGTGTATTACCCCCAGAAACTTTGAAAATTCACTTTCTACCTCATTTGGCTTCAAGTTGCTCAGACGGCTTCCTTTCTACTCCATGCAGCTTTCTCAGGGTAAGTAGCTGTGTATCAGCCTTCAACCCCAAGGCCTCCAGGATTTCTTAACTAGCAGGGAAGCTTGTAGACCCTCCCAGGGAGTGCCTTGCTACTCAGCACGGAAGGGCGCCAACCCACTCTGCTTTCATTAACACTGCAGTGGGAAACACAGAGCAGAGGCACCTGGGCAAGATTCAGGCAAGCAAGCAGACCTCCCTGCTGAGCCTTTAGGGAATTTGCATCCAAGGAGGAGCTTGCAGGTCTGTTTGCATTGCCAAATGTATTAAAATTGCCCTCTCATTCTCAGCTGGACATTTTGCCCCTGGGTTCCTAATTTAGGCTACTGCTTTGAGCCAAGAATGAGCTGTACATGACACTTCTATAATCCCAGATCCTGTGCAGATCGGCATTGTAGTTGTAGCCCCTTCAAGCAGAGAAAATGACGTGACTGTGACCCCCATGGTGAGAAGGGAATAGAGCCACACCTCTCCTATTTCCCAAGCACATGCTCTTGCCATTAGCCTGCAATGGTCTGCAAATGGTTTAACTGGCACCAGGATCTTCTGGCAATGATGTTTACAAGGGAGATGATGAGCTCTACTGAGTTCTTCCTAATAAGCCAGAAACCATCAGTCCCAGGTGGAGATATGTGCCTCCCTACAGCCTCCAGTCAAGTGACCAGGAAGATGAGGCAAGGCAGAAGACAAATCTAGCATCTTGCATTCCTGTATTCCCTACTGGTTACCTTTACACAGCTCCTTGATCTGTTGTCTAGCCCTCCTGAAGTCTTCATATGGAAATCTCCTGAGAAACACAGGTTCCAAATTCTCAGTTTCAAGCAGCAGGTACCTAAAGGCATTGCTACATCAAAACTGCAATCATCTAGCTCGCCTGATGGGTCTTATGTCATTCTTTTTGGTAGTCTTGGAGATAATTTCAATATCAGAGAGCCAAATGCTCTGTTGTGTGATGATTACTCAGTTGTTACCCAAGCAGATCACCATTAATTTCCATTAGATTGTCTGGTGGAAAGGGTGAACTGCACCTTGCAGATCTGCGTGTGTGCTATGTTAACAAACTAATACTATTAGCATGGCAAATAGGCAATTTCAGAACTACATGGATCAAGTGACCAAATAAATCTACTTTATTGATTCACTTGGATTACATGGGAGATGCAATGTTTCATGCTTCAGTTTCTCATTGAAAACCAATCAACAAGAAGGGGCTATTTTACCTTAGGCTTTCCTTTAAAAAAAATCTTTGCCAATAAACTGGACAAAAATTGAAAGAAACAGAAAGTAGCTGGTTTGTGTTTGCTTTTAACATAATCACAAAGTTTTGAAAAGCCTCCACAACACACATCTGAGCAGCTAATGTGATCATACACACTACAGAGAAAACTGAAGATAGTTGTTGCTAGACTAGGCAATACAACAGAGATGCATATATTTTGAAGGAACATGCGAGAAATGTGCTTTGAATAAGAATTATTTACCTGGGACTCTAATAATATGCAAGCCAAATTATCCAGAAGGTATTCAGAAAAGGCTGAACCTTTTTATGTTGTAAAAGACAATAAAGCATTAAAGGTGTTAGAGTAGCTGATTCCTTCCACCTGCCAGGGTCACCTGTGATAAAGGGCTCCTGAGAGGTTTCCATTACCTGGGAAGGGATCTAAGGCAGCTAGTGGAGCACCAACACCTAACTTTGATATGCCTGAAGTTAAAGGAATCCTGTTTATATTATACGTAGATCTGGGTATGGTATTTCTGTATCCTCTAATGGCTATTACTGGGAGGTGATTCCTACCACGTATTAGTAGCCAAAAAAATTACTATTTTTATGGCACTTAGGAATGTGTCTCACCACACTCGTAAAAAATTTCTTCTTTACATTCAGTCTAAATCTACCCTCCTTCAGTTTAAAACCATTACCCCTTGTCCTGTTGCTACAGGCCCTTGTAAAAAGTCCCCTCCCAGCTTCCTTGTAGGCCTCTTCAGGTACTGGAAGGTGCTATAAGGTCTCCCTGGAGCCTTCTCTTCTCCAGGCTGAACAAGCCCAACTCTCTCAGCCTGTTCCCATAGCAGAGGTGCTCCAGCCCTCTGAGCATCTTTGTGGCCTCCTCTGGACTCACTCCAACCAGTTGATATCCTTCTGATGTTGAGGGTTCCACAGCTGGACGCAGTACCCGAGGTAGGGTCTCACGAGAGCAGAGTAGAGGGGGAGAATCACCTCCCTCGACCTGTTGGCCACACTTCTGTGCAGCTGTGGATACGGTTGGCATATCATATTGTTCATATCAGACATTGAAGGCTTTATTTTAGTTTGTTTTTACAATCAGATTTGTACTGCTAATGTTAAATACAAACCTTATATTTCTGAAGTATCCTGCAAGATTTTACTGGCCCTGCTTTCAGTAATGGATAACAAGATAATACCAGCAATATCTTAAAAAGCTTACCAAATGCCAGTAAATGTTATCGTGATAAAGTCAAATATTTTCAAGCTCTAGAACAAAGAAGCAGAAAGCTGTGTAACAAAACAGAGGAGTAAAATCTATAACAGAGTATTCCTGCTATTCTAAGTGTGCTTGAATAATGGGATTAAATGATGCAGCTTTGGTTAGTGATCTACCATGAGATA
>NW_010263679.1:0-30178 GCF_000690775.1 Eurypyga helias | reverse complement strand
AATGCCAGGCTCATTGCTCAACATTCCTCAAAGCAGAACACTTCCTTGCCATTTTGATACACTATGAAGCTGTGTTTTAGAATCTCACATAGTAGCACAGTATAATTTTAGCCTTTTAGGCACAGCTGTAAAAGGTCTTTTTGAAAGTGCTTGCAATTTTTGGAGGGCTTTGCAGCAGTGCTTATAAAATAAGCAAGTATGCAATTATCTAATCTTGGTGACACTGCAGCTTGAACACATACAGAAGCTTGGGATGAATACTATACTGCTGTAGAGCAAATATTTCAAAGGATTTGCACATATTTATGTCAGATTATAATCTTTTGCATAGCCTGCAAAATTAAAGCAGACATTTGGAATGCATCTATATCTATTCTCTTTTTTCCAGAGAAAAAAGTTTTCACAGTCCTCATCACATGCAAAATAATCTTTGTGGTTAGCATTAATAATATTAGTGTAATTTACAATGAGAATTGTGAGGAGTAGAGCCAAATAAACATTGCTAATTAACTAATAAACTGAATAGCTAATAAACTGAAATATATGGCACAGGTTCAATCAAAACTCTGAATTAAGGGAAAAGCCACATCCATGGCTGCCTTAGGACTTGAACTGGACCATCATCCTGGCTGTAGTGTACATACAGCCTCGGTCTTAAGCACAGTACATGCCAGTCAATGCATTTAACAATATTCTAACAAGTATTTGGGTTCAGTGAAACAAGAATATAATGACAGGGCAGATCTGGATGGACTTTGGAAGCACACATGAAGAGTTAGGGAGAAGCAAGAAAAAGTGCAGGATACACGTTGAACATAAGGGTGTTCCTTTTCCCAATTCTCAAATTCTTTCTGTATCACAATTGAAAAATCTTTATCTAATTGGGTGAATGCAATCACGTTTGTGACATTCTTCCCTCTTCGATTGATACTTTTTTGGATTGATACTTTTTTGATTTCGTATATTCTGATTTTTGTTAAAACTTTTCTTTACAGCTGCAGCACACACTGGAAACAAAAATAGGTATTTAATATTTATTTGTGGCCAATTCCCTCTCAATTTTCCATTTGATCCTTCCCCAGGCAAACTCCCACTGGTCCTTTTTTTGTAACCATACATTCCTATAGATTATTTGAAGCAAGTGAATATTTTATGGGGTGGGCAAAAAAGCAAGAAAAATATTATACTTTCTTATTATGTCACTGGTTTTATATAAATCATACAAAGTGTGAAAAATCCTGTGAGTGGATTGCTATAAATCAAATGCACATGACACACATTTAAAGCATTTTGTTCCCATTTGGCAGCAGAACAGCCCATGCTACAGCTGGATGTAAGTTTCATTTCTGCCCTGAAAAAAAATAAGCCTGTGTTGAAACACTATACTTTTTTCTTGAGTCTGGTTCTAATTTTATAGCAGCTCTGCTAATAATGAATAGAGATCCTGATCATGATTTGAAGTCAGAATTTGTCACTGTTGACCTGCAGGGGTTGTATCTATTTTAAGTGCCCTAATAGAGAGAGACAAGCTTTGGGGCATTCAAGTTCTCTTGTGACAGTCTCTGGAGAAAGTTTTGTGTGTCTGGGGTCTTGGCTAACTTTTACAGATGCACCAGTTGGTCTAGTTAGAGTTAGTATCTCTGCTGGTAAGCTTGCTTTACCTGTGCTCTTAAGCTATTATATCTACTGCAAAACTGGTATTTCTGTTACCAAACCTCACTACAATAAATAGAAAAGTGACTTGAAGCTGTCATTGCATTTTAGACTATTTTTACAAGTGATGTAACGATGAATAAAGATATAATAATGTAATATCACAGCTGTAGTGTTTGGATATTGTGCTGTCCCTGTCAGGAATTATGGCACCATTACTATAAAGGGTTAGATTGAATGTAACAGTCTAAGTCTCCAATTTCAATTAGGACAAAATCCACACATTGCTCACTATGGCATTAATCATTCATTACAGAAGTTCAACAAGGCAATTTACATATGGGAAACTACTACGAACTGACATTTTACCAAGAAGTAGCTATTAGCCACTTAAATTAAAATTATGTTGAAGACTTCCAGACTGACATAGATGAAGAGATTTACTTTCAGCAATAACTAGGCAGGTGAGGTTCATAGTGGACACACACGTGCTTAGGTTGGAATAAAAGCGAGAACGGGTCTTTGCAGAGAACTGCAGAGAGGAGGTTAGTGTTTTCTTTATCGTTTCTTTTTTCTTCTTTAAATTAGTGTGGATTAGCAGTATGTGAGGAAATGGGAATCACCTCAACAGTGAGACAAGCCATCACTGGTGTAACTCACTCATATATTTCTAGAAAACTTTATAAAAAGCCTTGGTTCTTTGTCCCAAATGTCCTTCCAGGCTTGCAGTTTCATCCAGGTTTCCCAGAGAGATAGCTGGGTCCAGGTGAGACACAAGGTATTTGCAAGAAAACAAGGCCAGGGTGTGGCTAAATTAGATGGTGGCTGAAATGTGTGCATGTGCCCTGTGAACTGGAAGTTCTGTCTTTACTTTGTACCAACATTAGCTTTGACCCTTCAGGGAAATCAGCTGCCAGGCCCATGTCATGCACCCAACAGCTCTGCTGACCTTTTTCTCTGCTATTGTAACCAAATTTTGGAGTTCAGAGTCTCAGCAAAGATATCACATGGATTCTAAATACATCTGACTTTCAATGGTCAACCACCTATCACAGAAGTTTTATTGGCACCCAAGCATTCAGGTCCATGGGAGAAGCCTTTATTTTCTGGCACATCAGATGTGGGTGTAATCTTCCCCAAAAAAAGAAAAATCCTTAAGCAGGGGTAACCTAATACAACAGAGAAACAAGCCCTTCCACCACAACCTTTCCAGCCAGGAAGAGCAGAGTTTAGGCTTTGGATCTGTAGGTCTTTGACTGCATCTTTCTGCTAAGACGAGCTACTATGAACAAGTTACTGAGGAGTTAGTGAAGCTCTGCCACATTTCATAGAATCATAGAATTGTTTGGGTTGGAAGAGACCTCAAAGACCATCTAGTTCCAACCCCCCTGCCATGGGCAGGGACACCTTCTGCTAGACCTGGTTGCTCAAAGCCTCATCCAGCCTGGCCTTTAGGTTGGCCAGGGATGCAGCATCCACCATTTCTCTGGACAACCTGTTCCAGTGTTTCACCACCTTCTCAGTGAAGAATTTCTTCCTGATATCTCATCTAAACCTCCCCACTTTGAATTTAACCTCGTTACCCCTTGTCCTATCACTACAGGTCCTTGTAAGAAGTTCCCCCACCAGCTTCCTTGTAGGCCCCCTTCAGGTACTGGAAGGCTGCATTTATTGACGATCTCTTCCTATCCTGCAATCTGTGGACAAAAATGAAAATCTGGCTTGTCTCTCATAGATTACAGACTGAAACTTTGCTTTTTCTGCCCACCATTTTGGGGTTAATCTCAGTGCTGGATCCTCCAAAGCACCAAGGTTCTCATCACCTTAAGCATAAGCTGCAATATAGATGCAAAGCAGCAGAACTGCCTTTCTGTGAGCCCTAGGTTTTTGTTCTTCCATTACACATGTTAAGCAGAGCTCTGAGACACCACTGGGAAGCAAACTTGCACACCTTGCAAAGGAAAATGGCATAGCTTCGGGATGATTTGTTGTCACCAATGTTGGCTCCTCAGAACCTGTTAACTGCAATACAGATCTTTTTATTGGCCTCTTGGCATTGTCACTGTCCCATTTGCTATTTCTGTGATTATTTAAAATTAATTTATCTGATTTTTCTTCCCTTTCATGCATTATTTTGTACCTGAGAGTCTAGTCAGAGAGATAAGGTGTAGCTGGACAAGGCACTGGTGGGGAGCAGGGCCTGCTTTGAAGCATCTTGTTAGCCAGGGCCAATGAGACACACGGTGGGTAAAGCAACATGTGGTCTGGCTCCCACATGCTCCATTGTTAGGACTGAAAGCCTCTGGGGCTATTGCAATTCTCAGTCAAGTCAGTCAAAGCCCGTCTATGATCACTCACAACATAATGCATTTCTTAAGGCTGCCAAAACTAACTCTGAATGCTTCCTAATGCCAAAGTTTGCTTTTGGTACAATCTTGATATATACTGGCTAAAGCCTGTCTTTAGTAGGGTTTTATTACACTGAGGCTGGTGAACTGAATCTCTAGCTCCATTACACAAGGAATTCAGAACCAACCCCAAAATGACAGCTGAACTCACTGCTGAGGACAAGCCTCCAAGTTTTGAGTCAGCTGAAAATGCGGAGCACATCCCAGACACATGCAGGTGCCATGGGGTTGTTCTTCACTTTAGCCTTTAGAGATAAAACTTGGACATTTACCTACCAGTTAGGCAGAAGGTTGCCCCAAATCTTCCTATCAAATCTAGCTGTAGAGACAAAGGATAATCTGGACCACAAATTATAAAGTTGCACAGGAAATGTCTCCAATACAGCAGCCTATTTGTACGGCTGTTCAAAATAAAAACCTGGAAGTAGTCTGTAATTCTCAGCAAGATTTTTCCTGTTACACCATGGGTTGCCAACTCTATTATTGATTTCACTGGCAATGAGAAAAAAGACCTGAAACTTTAGCCTCTCTGTGCTGTTAATAACTTCAAATATTCATCCACGATCAAAAGCTTCATGTGGAAAAATAATAGATGGTGTCTTCCATAAATTGCACTGCCAGACAAAGTGCCTTCATATGGAAAGTACTTTATATAGCAGATAGAGGACAAAAGGGAAGCCTATTTGGATGAGCACTGAGATTCAGGAAAGATTTCTAATGGCTTTGGAAAGAAGTCAGCATATTCTATTCAACAGCATCTAGGGCTGACCTTGCTTGACATCCTGACTGTCTCACTGAATCCAAGCGTGTGCGCACACGTGTGAAAGTGTGTAAGCTCCTGCGAGGCTATATAAAATCTTAAGATGTAGGGAATTTAACACAGCCTAGCTCTTACAGAATCTGTAGAGGTTGTGTCTTGAGGCTTTTTGCCCTTGTTCTGGTGTTGATTTGGCCTTCTCGTGATGCAGAGTTCAGGCATTTATTTGCTTATAAGCAACTTGTAGTTTTGCCCAAAGCTTGACAAGTATTCATCCTGATGAAGAACTTGACCTTTCCATGAAATATGCTTTTCAGACATCACCAAATTAAAAAGCACCTAAAAATGTTTTTCTCAAACTCTCCAAATATTTCTAATTATGCCTGTATTTTGAATCTTCTGCACTGTACTTAGACAGCTGCCTTCACCAAGGTCGTGAGAGGCACAGCTCTGGTTTCTTCGAGTAAGACCTATAGCTCACACATTGCACATACACAAGCAAAAATGCAGTGTAAAAGCCACATATTTTATTTATGGGCAGCAGACAACATCTGGATGTTTCTTCTTTATTAAGAGAAAAATATCCTTCGTATTTTAATTGTTACTTTTTATTAACTCATTTGATATCAGTACAGGTATCTAGCCTCATTCATTGATCCTAATTGAGCAGGTGTTTCACAGAGTTACAAGGAAAAGAAAAAGGAATGTGTTAACAGAGGAAGACATCACTGTAATGCAACATATGGGCACAGGAGCAGGACCAGCACTAGAAAATAATGTTTGTACAGCTCTGTAGCCTGGATCTTAGAACGAATGGGTATTCTTGTTTGGGGTGGCAGGAATGGAGGTGTCTACAAAAGCAACCTTTTTGTAGAATGAGTCTTGCCAAATAAGCTAAGCTGATGTTTTAGCTGTGGAAAAACATCTTAACTATTCCTATTTAAGGGTACAGCTCCAGGCAAAGACGTGAGTAGCAGAACTTGCTTTTCTATGGCTGTATGTCCTAAAACCTCTTCTTCCAGATCTTGTAGTCATAGTTCCCTTCCCTATATATAGCAATTTCACACTATCCTTTATCTCCTTCTTCAGCTCCATTGTTTTCCAGAAGATACTATTCCCACCTTCTTTAAATATATTCATAATGCCGTCCTATACTGACAGCACAGAGCTCCAGAAAAGCTCTGAACAGCTAGGCAGGCTCCATCACACATAGATGCTGTCATTTCTGATGACATCTGATGTCTCTTAACTGAGGTAAAAAGGATATTGCCTGGTTGCAGGTATGTTGTGTGCTGCTCATTGCTACTACTGGATGGGACATTTCCCTGCCATTCTTTGCCCAAGAGATCAGAGATGGCTTCACAGTGGTTACCTGCCTGTGTACCAGGGTGGCAGAGCTTCATTACTATTCTTGAAACTGAAGGAGAATATTTCCCTTTGATTTCAACAAATATAGGTCTCACACCTTAGAGAACATTACTCCTCCGTGACCAAGGCTTATTTTTTCAGGTAGATAGAATTGAATATAGTATTAGTCTAGATGTGATCAAGCAGTTCTGCATGATACCCTTCAGCAGAGACAATGTGAAAAAGATATTTCATGAATAGCCTCACTAATGTTTGTGCTGATCCAATCAAACACTTAGCATATGTTTCAATTAAACACTACTAGTTTTATTTGGACTTCATATAATTGGTTCTCCATTTAGGGTGATTCCTCTGAATGGAAATACATTGAAGGCATAGGACTGGTGCTCAGATTGTGTATGAACTAGTGTTACCCTATGGCATGTTTGTACTCTGCTGTACTGGTCAGCTGTGAGCTCTAATTCCTGTCATTCTGCAGCGCCTGCAGTTACAAGACCTGACTTTTGTAGTGTTTGCAGATAAATAACACATTTTAAAGGTGCGATTTTCCTATCAGCAATCTCATTGTATTTTGATATCTTAGTAACATAGTAGACTATTAAACACAGTAAATTAGAAACAGGATAGTGGTAGATGCTAATCTCTATTAAACTTACCTATTTTAATATGTATATTTGATCAGTCTTTTCTGTTGCGAGTATAGTTACTTAAAGGGTCTGCTTATTGTATATTTTCATAAGATGCATCTTATTTTAATTTCTTTCTATAGCAATTTATCAGAAAGCCATCAAATTGATCTGCTCTGGTGAGATAGTTAAGAAGTTACTGGCAGATACACAAAAGTGACTAAAAAAACATTTGCCTATTAAGGTACCTTGAAATTTTTCAAGGAAACCTCTGTTTGGATGTGTTGAAAATCTATGATGTATACTTTTTGCAGTAGTTTTAACTCTCACTGCACTACATTTGCATTTAAGCTTCTATTTTCAAAGGAAAGACAATGAAGTCATCATATTACTCTGGAGCTGCACTGGATGCTGGATACTCAGCAATGCAGAGCTCCTTCTTAGCAGAACTCTCCAGGGTTACAGCTTCATTAAACACTGAGTCCGTTTTCAAATCGTTGCAGTGACAGCTCTTTGGAAAAAATGATTATTTGGTAGGAGTCATTTTTGGAAAAGCAGGACTATGATCTTTCAGGTAGCAAGTCCATATTTTTCTGTTTGAACAAGAGTTATTAACACGTGGTATTGTCAGTATAAATTACATGAGGGTCTCTGTGGGAGTTCTTGTGTCAGGATAGAGGTCAGTGGTTCAAGCAGATGTTTATAGCTAAATAAATATATCATATGACATTTTAATTATAGAAGTAATAGCTAAGGGCAAGACTGTTTGGTAAATTCATTTGGAACATCAGGTTCTTCAAGCTGATCTCAGTTTGGGATTTTGAACACGACACAGCAGCATTCATGACCGATATACTATACCGCTGGCTGCTGAACTACTGACTCTAAATTTATAAGGTGGAATAAAAACCAAGAGATGTGTGAAATATCTAAAATATGGACAATCCTCTGGAATAAATTATCCTTTAATTTATTTCCATATGAATCAATGTAGGCACCTAATTAACAGATTTTTAATGGAAAATATTTTGAGTAGATTAATTTCTGACTGCTGTTTCAGGTCTTAATTCCAGGTGCCAGTCACTAATAATATTGAACACGGCTGATTAAATAGGAATAAACACCTGGCCCATAAAAAGTAAATGAAATGTAACAAGTTTTTAATTGCTTTTAAGTTTTAAGAAGTATTTTTTCCGATTTAACTTTGGGCCGATTGTGCCATTTGAACAAAGTCAACATTTAGTATTGATTTTGATAAAAAGAGGTTTGGAGCGGAGACTGAAAAAGGATGCTACTGCAAAGAGAAGGACAGGCTCCCGCAGTGAGCAAAGCTGACAAAAAGACCAACACTTAATCTTCATGGACTTCCTACTAAAATGTACTTCCTGATAATTGCATTGCCAAGCTGGGGCACACAATGCTGTCTACACAACAAACCATGCCTTGCTTGAATTACATTTAATAACAAGGGCTTTGAGAAAGCTAAACAGCCTGTTAATTAAGTCTTACAGATTTCAACAAAATGTCCATACAGGCTTTGTATGACTGCACTCTGCAAGAAGTTCTTCCCCTCCAAACTCCTTCCACAAGCTGAAGCTCCAACAAAGCCCAACAGAGGAGCCAAAGACAAAACACAGTTTAGTTCCTGCACATTGCTAAAATCATGGGATAAGCTGTCTCCAGGGACGCAAGTTCCTCATACAGTCAGCTGAGACTATGTGAATACCTGAATGGGGCTGCTTCTTGAACTTTTGTATCAGAAGACACACTCATGTACTGGCAGCATACCCAAGTTCAGTTTCAGATATGGAAATAAGTTTTTTTACTCTGAAGAGACAGGATGAAAATCCCTGTGGATTGGGCCAGTGTAGTACCAAAAAGAACTATGACGATTTCCAATGACAGCACAAAAGATAAACTGTTTCTTTTTGCTTTCCTGGATACAAATTAAGGACTTTTGTTCAGTTTACTGTCAGCAACTTTAATGGGATGTTGCACCTTGCTTCAAGACAAGAAAAAATAATAGAAAAACTTCCCAGCTATACTTAAGATTGAAAACAAATTCTAAAATGGGAATGAGGTAGTACTGTGAAAATTAATGCAATTCTGGTACACACTCTATCAGTACTGATAGTTAATTAATCTGAGCTTATAAAACTGCTTTCTAAATTCATATGTACAGACTGTCGTTTCTGCCTTCAGGCTTGTTTTTTAATGAAACCATTCTTACTTTCCCTTGAAAATAAAAGAATAGGGTCATTTTCATATTTGAAGTGAACCTAACCACAATTGCATTTTTAAAAACTAGCCTAGCAAAGATGGTCAGAAAGAGATACATATCTTGCTTGCATACAGCAGCCTGCCTAGAGATTCTGGTCACTAAAATCATTTGAGAAATTAGATCATTGGGATTAGCATCATTATAACACTATTTAGGGACTTCCAGAGAGAAATATTTGCATTGGGATGTATGAAGATACGTTAGGCAGCTTGTGTAATTATTATCAAAAATGCGTTCTTGCAGAAAATACTTGGGACTCAAGGGCATGATATCTTCCTTGACATTACAAATGCTGACAGGAGAATGCCTTCTCCACCTACAGTAACACGTATTTCACAGCAAAGAATATTCCATTCTCTCTTTCCTCATGTATGAAACCACACATAATTTTGTTCTTACAAGTTTTAAAATAGGCTACTCCAGTAGTATGCCATATGGGTATCACAAAAAGGTACACCCAACGAGGGTAAACAGTAAGAGCAGAAGTTATAATGGGATCTGAGAACTTCCTTTTCAATTTCATGTTACTCCATACTATTTTCCCACCTTTCTTAATGTCTGTTAAGTGTCATATAAAACCTCTATATCCTATCATCCTGAATTCAGTTAGAGACAGAAAAAGTATGAAGAGAGGACCAGAGTCCATCTGGGTGTACTGTTTTCTGTACATGACAGAGCTATGTGGAATATCTTTATGCCTCTTCAAGCACAGCAAATGTCCTTGACTAGCACTGCTGTAGAATTACCGGTTAAACATTTAATTTCCATTTGATTTATGACAGAATGAGAGACAATGGTTCAGGTCTACAGTGTCTCTGACATCTACAGATTTAGAAATTCATGTCAAGACAAGTGTAATCCCTTTATCAAGTGTCCACGGGAACTGAAGCAAGGTAAAACTTTGAAAGCCAAAGACCTGAACTACAGCTCCCTGTACTCTGTGGAGAGGTGTTAATACATTTTCCATATAAAAACAAGAACAGTGTCTCCTTCATTACTCGGAGCCACAAGGAAAGAAGAAAGGAATTTGCAGGATTGGGACTGAGGATGAAAATCATGTGTTACCTTCATATTCCAAAAGCCTAAAGTTTTCACAATTCTCTCTGCACAAGGAAAGCAATAGGCTGCTTCAGGATAGGAGTGATATTGGGTCACAGTGCTAGAAGAGGTTTTGATTGAGGAAGGGACTATAATGGGAAAGGTAGTATTTTTCTGATCTGTTTTTTGTACATTTACAAAGGCACCTGTTCAGAATGGGAGAAATAGAGGACAGGATACAAAGAGTTGTGAATTTTAACAACAAACCTAAAACTAAGACCAAAGTATGTTGAAATTACCATTAAATAATCAGCTTTTACTTAACTAAACATTAATTAAAAATAACATTGGTATGTTTTATGCAATGTAAAAAATTCTTGTAAAATCTGTTTTCTATCCATCCTTGGAGAAATATTCCAGCATACCCTTTAGAAGTCATCTATTTCTAACAAATATACTAGGTGGACAGTTGAGAGAAAAAAAAATTAAATGGTCAAATAGACATAAACAAAGTGAGACACAGAAAAGGCTCACTTTGTTTTCTCCAAGTGGAACAAACCTGAAATTTTTAACAGTCAAATGTAGTGATTTTTTTTGTAGTGCAGCTGACACGCTAATTTTTATTTACATAATTTAGCCAAATTAACTAAAGCAGTTCAAATTGCATAGAAAAACAATCCTTATTCTAACTTTTGGAAGTAGACCCAGGAGAAAACTGCAAACAATACATTGAAGAGCCAGAAGTAATGACGTTTTCTTTCTTAAGGGCATAAGATTGAGATCCAAGTGTGAACACAGATATTCTGGGTGCAGAGGCATTTATTACACCCTATGACAGTCTATCATTTAACAAAGAACTCAGCCCAGCAGTTTTCTTCTCAGTCAGAAGACTCACAGGACACCCATACTGGGTTTCCATCATCTGCATGTCCACCTAAGGAAATCTACTGGCCCTTGAGGCATGTCCAGTTTAGGAAAAACAGACAAATGAATTCAAAAGTTATCAACAGAGGACAGGGAGGTCCATACATGTACACCCAGGCAGTACCACCAGAGGAGACTTATTTCCCAATAAAGAAATAAAATATTTCTTCCTCTACTAATTATTTTATATACAGATTCCTTTTTACTTATAGATCATTTTTTCAACTGACATAAAAATACAGTCAACAGTGCTTATGCTTCTATCTGCAAACTATCAGATATTCACAATGGTACACATACAGCTGTCCATGCCTTTAGATAGCACTTTTTATCTAATGCAGAACCAACAGATGTATTGAGGTACATTCACAAACGTGCTTGCAAGTAACAGGAACACTATTGGGAGGCTAATTAAAACCTCTTCCTCTTGTGCTACTCAGATGGTGTGGATAGGTTTTAGTCAGGTAACTTGTGAATCTCCTGGTCTCATTTGATTTAATCTTCTCACACTACGCAAAACTTATTTTCGTTTGGTGATCCTGGAAAAGGCACAGGGAAAGGCTGTGAAAAGTGATTGTTCTGGGACTCATCTGAGAGGAAAGGATCCAGTTTACATTCTGCATCCAGAAGTTGCGGTACAAGCTGCAGGGCAAGGCATGGGTGTTAGCGAGACTCCTGCCCTTTTGGACAGAGTATGAACTAATCCAGCACAAGTTTTTCTGTATGTCTCTGGCCCACATTTAACTGTTTTCTTGGAACATTTTAACCACCACTTCCTCTGAAACACTTACTGCTGGTAAAAGCTGCAGACCAGCCACCAGACTAGTGGAAACACGGATCTGAGCTAGTGCAGCAATTCTGAATTACTGACCTTGACTATGAATTGTTTTGTCTTCTTTGGGTGGACTATATAAGAATGACTCAAGTTCTCATGTGCAGTCATTCCTACTGCTGGCAAAAGAAGTAACAGCCCAAATAATCTACTTCGCTTTACACATGGAGGAGAATGGGATGCACATCATGAGGGATCTCAAGGACAAGATGATAATCCAGTCCTTTTGGGGACCAGCTAATTAGCTTCTCCTTTTCCTCATCTAGAAAATTTGCCTCATGATCTGGTTTCTTCCTGCATCGTGAGATAAAGAAGACAAGGGCAAACATCTCAGGACTGTGTGTCTGTTTATGTAAGTTCATGCCTATATGGAAGCAGCAGATTGGTGCTTCTTCCCATAACAAGTAGTCCCAGAAAAGAGCTGTATGAGGGAAGTAAAGGTGCGCTGCCCATGCCACGGAAGTGAATGCAAACAGTGAGACCACCAGGGCTGCCCACCACGTGGAGTGGCACCACTGCAGCTGTGGTGGGATGGACAGCCTCTCACAGGGGACTCGGAAAAAGGAAGAGAGGATTTCCTTCTGGCAGCAGATCAAAGACAGCTGAAGAGAGTTCGTCAAAGCGTTCATTTCTTATTAAGCTGTTAAACAAATTTATGCTCTTTCTCACTAACATTTCTTTCTAATTCATCTGTCAGAGCCCTCAAGATCAGTTTGTTTATAAACGTAGTAATACAGTTATAAATTGGATAGCTATGTTTTCTGTACATCCAGGCTAAAGTGAATCACCACCACAGAAATCTTGCTTCAGTGGGTTTATGAAATACACTGACATGCTTTATTCAATTTCCTGCCAGTATATCTGTCCTACCAAATTGCACTGTTCAGGAGCTATCACTGTTCAATGCCAAAGCCTTTTTAAACAAATCAATGCTACAACCTTTAATAAAGTACCAGTCCTGCAGTCCTACACAGCATCTTTACCTTGGAGACACAGGATATGAACATTTTTAAATATAATGGCAAAGATTCTCATCCTTTTTCAAAGGTAAGTGGCAGTTAATCCTATGCATGTATTATCACTGCACATAAAGATCCATTTTTTCATCTCAAGAGAAAAACAGCTAGGCTAACACATGCAAGTGCTTGTTCCCTTAATTAAACCCTAACTATATCTAAGAATATGCATGTCCAAATTGATGAAAGTATGATAAGCAGTCATCAAAGAATCTTTCTTGGGGTTTAATTACAAACTCTGAAATAAATCTCTGCATGGAGACTGTTGTTTCACAGCTTAATTTCTGCATTCTGCCTGAAATGTTAAGCATGTTGTCATCCCTTCATAACACACTGGAGGATTTTCCCAGCCAAGAAGAAGAAATGGCTTAAATAAGTTTTTTTCCAGAATAAAAATATAAACTGTGCTAGTTCATCAACTTGGTTACTGTATCATAGCTATGGTATGTGTCCTATTCTAAATCCTTCTCATGCCAAATGCCTGGGAATTCACCTACTCATAAAATAATGGTGACTTTATGTTAATCATTCCTTACGGCTATATTACAAAGGAGACAGAGATGTAATTAGCATAGGAAGTCAGTGGATTGGTTTCATAGCAAGAAAATCTTGGCAAATGGAATAGCCTAGCCATGTATAACAGCAATGAAATGCAAATTAACGTCAAGAGTTGGCTATCACAGCAGGCGCCATTATCTCAGCGGTAGGAAAACCTATGCAGCTGCAATTGATTTTTTGGCAGAAATATGAAGGTCTAATACTACTAAGATTTTATATCCCTGACTCTTTTAAATGTATTTTCATTTGCTTTAATTTTTAATGCTACCTCTGATATCCTACCCATCTACCTTTCGTAATGCTGATACATCCTTGCTTGGACACAAGCAGAAAAATACATCCAAAGCCTTTCCTTCTTAAAGGAGCTGAATGTGGAACGTGGAGACTTGACTTCAGCACTTCAGTGCACCAGTGACAGTGTCCTGACCAAGATGGAGGAAAAAAAATACATAGGGTCGCAACAAATTCCTTCTCAAGAGCAAACAAAAGAGGCTGGCCAGAACAGTTAGTCTGAATCACCGTTGCATCACCAAGCTTCTCCTGTCGTCAGACAGCTGTGTCGGTGTTCTTATCCAGAGATAGGTGTACAAGTTTAATCTAATGCTTAATGAATATGATTAATTTACACCATAAACCTGATCCTCAGTCTGAATTGTGACACTGTGACTCATGCTAAAGAGCATTTTACTTCCCAAGCAGACACATTGATTTCAATGTCACAATTCAAGGGATAAAGATCAGGTCAGCATGAACAAAAACAGTGGAATATGGCCAGCATTTCTTTTGTTATTTGGACACATCCAAAGTAATCAGATATTAGAAGGAGAACAATTCCTTTCAACAAAAACCCTTCGCTACATCGAGTATGAGCTACAGTCAGGCTACAGGCTGTTGTTCTCCACCGCATAGCAGTGCAGCCCTGCCACACAGAACAGAAGAAAGATTATTTGTCATAGAAATGTTAAAATCATTTGAATGGAGAAGGATTGGGAATATCTGGGTTTGGAATCCCTGGAAGGAACAACTCCCAGGAGAAGGGTTATGGAAAAGGCATGTGCTGATACTTATATTAGCAGATCACCCATTTGCCAGCTCATTTATGTGCATCTTCTCAGGGCACCCAGAGTCAAGACTACAAAGGACATACAGAAAGAAGGGACATCCTAGAACAAAGGCAGCCTACATGCAGGCTAAGCGAAGATTTGGTGCATTTAGAGATGATGGTGGGAAGACAGTGAACAGAGGAGGACTCTGAAGACACCCATGAAAGGAGACAAGAAGCAGTGTACAAATCCTGATGATTCACTGAGGTGGGACAGGATAGAGATGAAAAATCCCAATCAGTGTCCTCTTCTGAAAGGTACAAACTGGCCAGCTCAATACTGGTGAGTATTTCCATGGGAAGTAGCACCCAGGAGAAGGGAGGAGGACTCAACAGTTTCCATCACGTTTCTCCAAGCAACTGCAAGAAAGACCACCTGGGTACCTGTAGTATCTGCATGCTGAGCAGATGACTCAGACACACACCTCTTGCAGTTTATGAATATGTGGTACATGAGTGTGACTGAATAAAACTGATTTTGTTTGAAAATAAAACCAACTTTCCCTCACTTGATGTCTCACATAGGGCTTTGCTGTGCTACAGTGCTGCAACATTCCTACATCATGAGAATCACTCCCTCTCAATTGGTTCAATTCATATTTTGTAACTCATACAATTTTCAATAAAGAGAATAAAGAGAGTTTCAATAAAGAGAACTAGCTATGACTGGCCAAGACCTGTGTGTTCAGCACATGCTCAATAAAAGGTAGGTGCTTTATTTCCAGCCTGCTCTGACTGACTCAGATTAGACCCTTAAAGTCTCATACATCTGTAGCTTAATAAAGACATGCAGTCTTCCTACCCTTTTCTGTTTGTTTGCAAATGGTCCATCCTGAACCTGATAAACTTTTCCATATAAAAAAATTACTGAAGTGTGTATGTTCCTGCAGGTTTTTTATTTCAACAAATTGGCATTGTCCACCAAAATAATGAGGTAGAAAAGAACATTTTGATACAAACATCCAAGAAACATTAGAAATAACAGAATGGTCCATTATCAGTCAAGTCTGACTCAGACTAGAAATACATTTACATTCTCATGTATAGACAGCTATTTAGGATACACAAAATAAATTATAGCAATTTTAGTATAATGCAGTTTTATGAGATTAAATCCCTCAAATGAGCCACCTGTAGATCACACATGAAAGAAATGATTGCACTGCATCACCAGACTCTATTGTCAAAGGGCCCAGCAATAATTTGTTTGTTGGTTACAGTAAAAATGCTCATTTCATTTTTTAAAAAGACTCTACACTACAGAAGCTGGATTTCTATTGAAGATTTCCAGTACCCTTTTGAGTTATTTTGAACTGAGCTTTTATTCATTCCTTTCACCTGGCCTACTGTGTTCCTAGTGGAAATAATTTCCATTACAATTGCATTTTTAGGAGTGTGGCAGGAAGGAAACTCTAATAAACAAACAGCAGTCCAAATTTCCCAGTATTAATTCACAAGGTCTATTATTTCAATATTTTACAGATCATTCAGATAAATACAAAGGAATGCATGACTTGGCAACATTCTTATTTATTCTTCCCCATTTAACAGTGATAAAGTCATTGCATTGCAATTATACATCGTATACTTTGTGACAGTTTACCCTTCTGTTTCATGGGTGTGTCTATTTTCAGCTACATCGAGTTAGTGGACACCGTGGGATATGCAACACCAAAAACTAGGGCACAGTGGCAATAAGAGCATTGAGTATCGCAGGGAGATCAAAATTTGCAAGGGGGTGAAAATGACATGATAAAAGATAAGTTCAAAGGCATCTCTGTGTTCTTCTGGGATAAATACAATTGGATATTGTATTGGTACAGAGAATATTTTGCAAATCTCTTATTTATGAGGAACTTCCAGGACCATTAGGCATCCCCCCAGTCATTCCTAAGGTGCAAACAGTAGCTGAAGGAGCTCCAACAAGAGCTCCATGGCACTAGCTTTCACACAGTACGCAGGAGCTGCTACACTGATATGAAGACAAGGTGCATACCTTCACCCCACTTGCCCAGGCGTAGTTCACATCTTAGTTCAATGATCTCATTAAATACTATGCAAAATGCAGCAGAACATTAATTTTTCAAGTGTGGAAGCTGGGGTCCAACAAAAGACCAACATTATGCACTAAATTGGTATCAAATACACGATAGAACTGCTGGCAGGACTGACGCCAGGGTTGGTGTTTGGTTCTCATACACTTACATCCTTCACATGGTACTCTTTAGTGGGGCAGCTATAGTTCAGAAAGGTTTGCTGGCAATTTTTGAGGGAACAGTTTATTACAGAGAGCTCCACTCACGGAGGCATGGGCTTTGGACATGTTTCTGGAATGTGCCACTTGAATGCTAGAAACATGCCATTATCTGGATTTTCAAGGACTGAAAAACAAAGTTTGATAGCCAGCATTCTCTAAAAAAAAAGAATGTTTACAAAAATCCTCCTTTTTTACAAAACTTTCTTGCTGTTGTTCCTTTCCCGAACAATTGCTGCCTTGTCAGAATGGATCCTTTGAAAAGCGAAACAATAACGCTGAAATTAAACAGACCGGTTGAATACACCTGAACAAATAAATTGACATTGCCTCCTCTTGATTTCTAACTTCACCTCAACTGAGATCACACTTGATGAAACATAAAAAATAAGCAAGCTATTTGTGTTTATAATTCATGACATTTGGAAACCAAAACATCAAAACCAAGACATACTTCTTTTTATAGTTGAGGTTCAAGTGGTGTCCCCCCCTGCTCCACAACAAGCTGCAGTCAAGAAACTCATGCTTCGGTCAACCTGCATGAGTAGGCAGCCTTTTCTGCATGCTCTGTTTTTATGAAAATAATGGTTTCAAGCTCTCTTCACTGCAGATGAAGAAGATATAAGACAGCAGAACAACATGTCACAGTGGCTGAGCAAATAGTTATACATAAAGATATTGACAGCCTTCAGGTTTGCTTTCATCTCATGGTTGACAGGTGCAAACGCACGGCATCAAGCACAGCACGTTCTTTCAAGTGCACTTGTGAGGCATACCTGTGAATATCTGAATGCTTTGTGAACAGCTCTTTTCACTCTGTCAGATCAGATCAAGAGCAGAGGTAAAGACTGTGCTGCTAACTTGTGGTAAAATAACACTGTAATAAAACTGTATTATCTGTGCTTTGTTACCCATGTATACCTATTGTTTTGTGCACACTGCTTATCTGTATACTTACGTACCTATAAAATTTGAGTCATGTATGTATCTATAGATCCATAAATACACAGATAAGCAGTGTGCCACAAACTGCCACCAATGCACGGCAAACCTCGTATTCTGGGTTTATGTATTTATAACTGATGTTTGTCCTCGCTGCCAAACGCGTACGAACAGAGGTTTGGGTTGCTCTAACTTCAGTTCACGGATGCCATCTTTATCCAGATATTACTCAGGTATTACGCCAGTGGGAGAGTTGCCTGTTATCAATCAGAATACTGTGGATGAATGTGCCGCTGTCAGTGCAAGACCTGAAAGAGCAGAATTTTGCAAGACCACTGGTGTGAGTCCCTGCTAGCAGGTGAGCATTCAGGACCATGACTCTGGAGCCATCAACTGTGTCAGCTCCTCTCTTACCATAGAGCTAGGCTCCAATACTTGGCATATCCCCCCAGGACACAACTCATCCCAGTATTCTTCAATGAAATCTGGTTTTGCATTCCCGGTTTTCCCCAGAGATGCATGGGGAGCCATGCATGACACAAGACAACACAATGTCCTTTAGGGGATCAGCTGCAAATCTCTCAAGACATGTCTGGAGAAGGACTACTCAAAACCTGGCTTACAATTATTGCCTTCCTTGCTCATTTTAATTTGTGTCATCTGGAGAATTTTGTGGGACATTTGCTCTACATAGGTTATTGACTTAATTTCAAAGAACTATCTAATTCCTTCCATCAGTCTGTCTTCTTCACTGAGACTGGGACAGTGAAGGCTATGACATGAGAGGTGGGATCATAGGGATAGCAAAGGCTTCTGGAATATCCAAAGAGGAGGCAGCTTTATCAGAACTTATACCCAGTTATTTCAAGTCTTGTCTTAAGAGTCAGCAGTGTATAGTATACATGGATACTAGAAATACGCACCCACCCTTATCTCTATGGAGCAATGCTTTTCTTTTATCCTGCTAGAATTTAATTAGGTGAAACACTATATTAGAATCCTCTAGCATATAAACTCAGCAATACAGTTTCATCTGTAATTGGCTCCATCTCAGGAGAGTTACAGGAGCCCAATAAGATAAAACAATTCTCTTCTTGCTTGCTAATAAGCATGCATAAAGCTGAACTACCATACCAAGAATTAGTAAGCCACTTCTAACCTTCTTTCTTCTTTCTTAGTCTTTATTTTTCTCTTCAAGTCCAACCTCTGCCTTCCAGAAGTTTACTTTATATCAAGAATTTGTGAAGAATGAAAGGCAAACACAGGTGAATGACAGCTGCACTCCAGAGAACAGCAACATCCATTCTGGAGTCAACCAATGCATTTCATGAATCAGTCAAGTGTTCTCCCAGGAGCCGCTGGTTCAGTCTAGCTTTGGGTATATTTATTTTAAAGTAAACAAGAGAACATATGTTATGATACTAAATAGTAGCACTTCTTTGTTGAACAGACTGTAATACAAAACTCTTGTACTTCACATGCACTTGCACACGGGTCTGAGCTGTGGCATGAAGCCTCCAGTCTCTGCTCAGGATGCTGCAAGACCAGGATGTCTTGAACTTACACCAGCAGAATGCTTGTCTTAGACCAAGAACACCTGTCATCAGGTCTTTGTTCTGTTAGCAGGAAAAATGCAGAATCAGAAATAAAAGTCAGTTCATTTTAATTGTTTTGACTGAACAATAATAAGTCCCAAGAAATATAATAATACTGCATAATTAATTTCTTGTTGATAATGCCAACAGGAATTTCACTCATTAACACTTACCTCTATTCTGAGTCCTTGAAATCAGGGACTAACCTGTGCCTGGACTGAGAGCCTGGAAGGTAAAACCTCCAGTTGTATCAGTTCTGAAGGAATATGCTCAGCTTCTTTTAAGAGAACAAATGCTATAATGAAGTCCTATTCTAGCTTTCCCATTCTGATTATTTGCAAGTAGTTATTTGTAATGCCACTTTGTATTCTGACAAAGGAGATTGTATGACAAGGGCAAATCCTAATGTCTTTACTCAGTACTGAAGCAAATCTCAGCAGGAGTTCAGTGAAATCTGTAAAGGCTGAATAGAATTTAGCCAAGAGCATTTTTAAGCCTCAAATCTGCAAGCACTTTTCTATTTAATATTATGTACAGGAATAGTCACAGAGATTGCAAAAGTAAGTTGAAATGGTTTTTTGGTTGTGGGTTTTTTTCCTTTTTTCCTTGCTTATAAATTTAACCTGCCTATTTTAACTGAAAAAGTCCTGAGCTGCTAAGAGAACAGAAAAATAGAATGTTACCGAGTATGATTATGAGAGTTCAGAATAAGCCAGAAGCAGCATATAGACTTTCTTTCATGATTTTTCTAACACAATACCTGGACTATGAGCCCTTTTTACAGAAATTAAAAAGATTACTTTTTCTTGGTTAGAGAAGAACTGAAATACATTCAAAAGTCTAATGTTCTGCACAGTAGAAAAAAATACTCTGCATACTAGTCCTAAAGGACAGCTCACATCCTACACATATTTTAAAAAGTTCATCTGAGTGGTTAAACATAGCCTATATTCAGAAATTAATTTTATTCTTATTAACGTTTCAGCATTTGAACTGTATTAACTGACTCATTTCAATGAATCCTCATGTAGTTCCCAGACAAAAATCAATTTAGCAGAACTAATTTATATTTCTCTGACAGAGACAACACTAGTGATTGCAGGAATAATGAAGTAAAATAGTCCTAGAGTAGGTTTTTATCACAAATTGGACTTTGGTTTTTTTTTCCTGTGTGAAAGAACTCGTTGGCTTCAGTTTGACCTAAAGACAAGGCAAATGTTCTTTCTTTTTCATTTACTATATTTAATGTATCTCCTAATACAGGTACCAACTATTTCTGAACTATGGTTTAACTGCTGTTCAGTTTCAATCTTTGTTACTGTGATATGGTCATTTTTAATTACTATTGGTGAACTTAATCTAAAAGAAGCATGTTTTCATCTTTCTTTTCCCAATATTTTCAGTAGAGAATTATTTTCATCCTTGTCATATCATCAGCAAAATTTTCTGTTGGTGCAAACTCTGACAGTTTCTCACTGATCTATGCCACCTGAGAACTTGAAAACATAAATTAATTCAAATTATCATTTAATCAAATTACGTCTTTTATAAGAATAGATACATGATACATATTATTGCACCATCATACTGATTACTGACTTCCTAGTGTTTTAAAACTATATCTAGATTTATAAACATAATCAAATACTGTAACAGTTTACTTTATATCAATAATAATGCTACTTTGCTAATTAAATATGACATTTGTAATATAGTACTCTGATTAAACCATTAGTGATAAGGGACCCTCTCCAATTGGTTGAAAGCACTACAAATTTTAATTAAAAAATTAGTAAATTAATCTTCATTGAAGGAAGCCATTCAGATATGCAGCTAATCTCCTGATAGCTTTTTGGATCAAATTTCAATAATTAAATCCATAAGCAAAATCTAAAAATGGAAAACATGAGAAATAAGGGGTCCTAAAGAAGTACAAACTTTTCCACGATGATATCCAGAGTACCCCTAAGAATAGCAGCAATGTAGTATTTTTGTGTTGTTTTGGCAGGGAATTAGTAGTCTGTTGTTGGACTAATCGTGTGAGGTAGATGAGTACCAGCAATCCATCAAAATGTAAAAAAATCAAAGAAAAAGCCTAAACGTTTCCAGAAAAACTGATGCTATATTTTTGTGCATAAACCACAGGATGACACACACATCAACTGCATGTTGCATGTACCCTTGGCTACTGATAATCTCATTAGGAAAATACTGGACTTGTGCATGTTGTATCCACGTGTATACCCATCTTCAAAAAACTGCGGAGTTGTTTAATTCCCTGAGGTACAGCCTAGCGGGACAAAACCAACTAGTGAAATATTTGTATTTCATTACGTGGATGGTCACTTTGTATGGACTCTTCTCCAGTCAAACAGATCTTTTTGCCTCACTGTTTGTCAGCTAGCCTATGGTGACTAGGACTGCCAGCATCCCTCATCCTCGCCCCTGGGCTTTCCCATGGGTGGTGGGGTGGTTCCTCCCTGGTGAAGTGTGCTGGGTAATAGGACTTGCCCATTGGGATAAGGTAGATCAGTGAAAGGAAGGAGCCTTTAAAATATTTAGCCGTCTCTATGGCTCACTTTACTTCCCCAATGCTCTTATTGTACACTCAGAGGGATGCACAGTAAGAATATGAACTAGTAATCCCTGGAGAACATCTAAATATTTGAAAATAAAGCAAAATGAAACAGAGTCCACCTTATCCCCAAAGACAGACTCCACAATCCAGCATCACTCTCTGATTTCACCAGCCCAATGTACTCATAGACCTGAAAAATAATCAAAGAGCATAAATCAAATTAATTGCTTTATTTCTGCAAATAGCTAATCATTTTATTAAATTTTCACTATGTTATCTGTCCAGTGATAAAGACATTCAGCTCATGACTGCTTCTGCTTCAGGGAGGAAAGCAATCAGAGCAGGATACGAGTATGACCGGGCTATTATTTTTCACTAATGTAATGACATGGGGTATCAAAGTTTGAGCCACAGCCCCACCATGGTAATTACAATGCAAACTGGTACAGCACATGTTCAAGAGAGTGCAAAATCACACACAGGACTCAGGTTATACAGTAAGACAAGTGGAAACAATTAAGGAAGAACAGAAAACACACAACCACAGCTCACAGCCCACCATATGCTTGCAACCACACAACTTATTTAACAGTATTCAGTTCTGGTTGTTTGCATTGTTTAGTATTATACACAGTGGACTCACTTCACAGCTGCTTGAAGCAAACAGTGTTATCCACAGTGCCTTTGTATTTACTATGCTGCCCTAGGAGGCTTGCAGGATGGAGGGGCTATATGGAATTAAATTAAATGTTTTGTTAAAACTTTTAGCTGTCTGGATGTGTACTGAGTTCCTTCAAGCTACAAAAATGCCAAAGTTGCTTAGAATATTTTCCTGAACTTTCCCTATTTGTAATCAAAAGGTACACAGAAAAGTGAAGTGTGGCAGACCTCACTTTGAAAAAGAAATCATAGCCTTCACAGAGGAATTCATAGTGAGACACAGTGTCAAAGTAAGTTTAGTTAGCTGATACAGATTTGCTGCAGCCAACACAGAAACCAACGTCTCCCAAACCTCAAAGAAAGGCAGAATGGTTTACAGATTAGGAAGACCTCCCTGATGGGCTTCGTGGGGCACAAAGCTTGTGTGAAGACAGTTAAAGGGACTTGCTGACCTCTGGAAGACTGTGTGTGTGTGTGTGTGTGTGTGTGTGTGTGTACTGCCCTGCCAGACAGAGCCTTCTCACATTCGTGCATTCAGGTTATCTCATAAGAAATTAGAATTTATGTCTTGTCCCAAAACTACAGCCAACGCAAGGTCTGAGTCACCTGTTCCAGGGAACAATCTCATAAAAAGTAATCAGTAACAGCATTACAAACATTTCCTTGTGCCAGACCTGCAATCCTTTTCTCTGAGGCTGATTTCCAAAAAAGTCTAGGCTAACATCACTTAGCCTACTGCCTGGAAGAGCATGGGAACAGACAAGGGAATGAGGTAAAAGAACTAAAATAAGATTTGCTTAGTACGTTATCCTCCTTTCGACACTTGGGAGGTTTGTGAAGACTTGGGGAGACCGATAATATTAGCAACACGTGGCAATAAGCTGAGTTTTTAACAGCTATCAGAGTTCAGCACTAAGGTTTCTATTTTGTAAACATCCAGCTTCTTAAGGTGTCTTTCGCAGCACCTTAACATCCCTGCAAAAAGGAAGGGAAAGTGTGTTAGCAGCAAGTTGAGAAGAAGTTTCAAGGGAAAAGGGATGGATGAGAGTTTTCAGAATAGCTACAAATGGGTGAAATAGGAGCAATGTATCTGGCTGCTCATGCTTAAAATGCTTACTTAAATCCTTTTTCCAAAACTAGCCCTTCTAACAGCCCACTGAAGTCAACGGTATTTTACATTGATTTGTCTCAGTTTGCACTTGTAATCTCTAGCACAGCAGGGAAATATGTCTTCATCTTCACAGGTCAAATCAACCCCCCAGCTACAAGACTATCTTTCACCACAGACTGATATAACCTCCATCCTTTCCCTGAGCACATCACAGCCTGAATTCAGTTCTATTGCAACAGGCACATTTATAGAACTGAATCACTGGAATATATTGCTGCTCAGTATATTTAGATCGATATCTTGTAAGTCTGGTACCCTGTTATTTCTGAACGTTGCAAAAATACATTGGTCTACCACTTAGTATGTAATTTTAGTACTAAATAGGACAGCAATAATTCTAGGAATGAGAGGTATTTACTATAAACAAATCCAAAGAATAATGAGACATAGTACCTTCTGAAATCCATCAATTATGCACATATTACTGACATAGTATAATCAGAACGTATGAAGTGTGTACCATTTAAAGAGCTGGAAGCAGCAGAAGTGACACCTCTGGCAAGTCAAGAGCCCTAGAGCAGGGTTCAGCTACTGAAAGCAGACAGCTACATCTCCAGCTACAGGGAGAGACCAGGGTCTCCCTGAGCCTGGGGCTGGAGGAATGGTAGCCTCAACAGTGGGAGGTAAGCCCTACTTGAGCTCCTGAGCTGCCAGAGGAAGGAGCTGAGGCAGGTGAGCAGACTGCATGGCACCAGCGGGTTTGCACCAGAGACTGACAGATTCTGCAGGGTCCAGAGCCCCAGCCCCACATTGTACAGGAGGTATGGCCAGGCTAAATACAGGGACTTCTAGCACAATTGGAGCTTAAAGTCTGTGACTTCTGGAAGGAAGGATGTTCCCTCTCCAACTACAGATGTTTACTGAAGAACTGTTGAAGCAGGAGGAAAATCTTATTAAAGGGGAGAAGTTGGATGGAAGGGGAAGGGAACATGCCTGTAAACTTATGAACTGGAAGAGGCAAGTGTCAAAGAGATTAAAATCATAAGCGGAAGAGAACGAGGAGAAAGTCCAGGGGAAAGGGCTCTGGGAAGTAACATGGCCAAACAGTACAAACAGGACGTACTGGAAACCAACATCACAACAATGTGACCACTGTGGCCTGTATGTCCTCGAGTGTCTGAAAGACTACACAGAATCCCTCTACACTTTGCAGCTATTGATGGACAGCCCCCAGGCTTTCAAGGACTCAAATTTGGGCAGGGTAGGGTCTGTTGTTTCTGCCATGGCCAGCTCATGTGAGGGACAAATGGACTTGGGCTCTGAACAGGGTGATGGTCTCCCCCTCAGCCCCCACAGCAGGAGGGGGTAATGGCCAGGCTACTGGCAGCCTGCTGTGCCCCAGGAGACTGTGCATCCTGTGACCCACTGTCCTCTGCCACAAGTGAGGAGAGAAGGAGAGGCCTCAGGCTTTAGGGTGGTGGTGAACAGCAGGGAAAAAAGTTCATGGTAAGCAGTGAGAATGGAAGGGGGCTCCTAGAGAGATACTGCTCCCTCATGTTGATTTTTAGCATACATGGACTGGAGAGTGAGCCAAGAGCCTGCTGCTTCTCCAAGAGCCCTGGGCAGCTAATGAGGCCTGAGCATAGCAGAGATGTCCCTGTAGGTGTTTGCCATCACACTGTTCACACCCTGGACTGCCTGTCCAAACCAAAGAACAACCAAGCTCCTGCGCTACACTAACAGTGTCAACACTGGAGGGATGACCCTCCATGGCCACATGCAACCAACTGGACAGCTTGGTGAGAACTCCTGACCATGCAACAGTTAGCCTTCACTCCCTCTTCTGCTGGAGGAAGATAAGAAGTGCCCTCTCACTAGTCATGCCCTAGCATGACTATTCAGTGCCACGCAAGACCTCTGGAGTCATGGGAAGGGGTGAGGAAGCCTCAGGAGCAGGACTGCACCATTTCTGCCCACACTCAGCCACAGACCAAAGGCAGGTGACCCTGGTACTTTACCCTGGTACTCTCCTCAAGCACATACTTTGTGCTTGAGGAGAGAGGAAAGGAGATTACCACAACAGAGTGCTGTTTGTGCCACTCCATCTGGTCAGCACTCTGAAACACGAGAAACTCTCCAAAACCGCGTGTTTCTCTGGGTTTCTCATGCAGTTTTACTGCATGCAGTGTTATATCACCAGCCCTTGACCTGCTGTGCTAGGAGAGGGAAGGAGCCGCAGACAGGATCTTTGTCTGGAATGGCGGGGGAGTTACATTCTCACAAGATACTGCAGGTACCAGGGCTGAGGTGGTCAGCTATCAAGAGCAGGCAGTTTCTAACACAGTTACATTAAGATTTCTCTCACAGCTCACAGCCCTAGGGGAATTTTATGGTTCCAAGTGCATATTTTTATGCTGTAAAAAAGCACAGCAACCCTGTTAAGCAGACAAATTATGAACAGCTTTTTCACAAGAGCTCTGAGCCCAAACCCAACTCCTCTAGAAGCCTCACACACTGCCTGTCCTTCAAACCAAAAAATGTGCATAAAACAGTAATTCACTTACCTGGTTTGGACTGTGGTTCATGTGATTCTTGAAAATGGTTGTCGTGGGAGCAGGCCAAAGAGGTATCCCTAGATGTACCCCATAGCAGTACTGAGACAGAGCCAGGAAGATCTGGAGTGGCACTGGAGAGCATGCTCTCCTCCAGGCTGCCCTGCACGGTGGTCCTGTCACACAGGCATACAGGTAAGTGGGAGGCTTTGTGCTATGTTCCCACTCAAATGTATCATCAATCTGTCCATAACAGGCATGTCTGCTGTTTCAGCCCCAAAGTATAGTGCAAAGTTGCATCTTCAAAAATGCAGCCTTCATTTTCTTGACTGTAACACTGCACTGCTCACCAGTCCTATTTTACCTCCTGGTACTCAGGAGGAGCCACTTACTAATATTGCCATGGAGTTATACTGTTTCTGGAGACACTTCTGGCTCCCTCACTGTACAAATTTATAAGACGTACCATTTTCCTGAGGACCCAGGTTACACTGTATTAGTTTTCTGAGGCACTGGAGGGGCCATAGATGTTAAGAGAGTTAATATTAAAAGGCAGTAAAAGAAATAAGGGGTTCAGCATGTGATTCAGCATAGAAAGTAAAGGATGAGGATTTCAAACCAGAAGGGTGGATGGAAAAGGCTGGAGCAGCGGAGTCCTAAAGGACTGAGGGCCTGATGTCAAGGGCCAAGAGGGAGGCATATGTGTGCTTTAAGGAAGATAAAAAGTGTGTCAGAATGTCTCAGGAGCTATTGATGGTTAAGATTCATTTGTGGACACATGAACATTAGATATGCTCCTGGGGACCTTGTGGGTATACAGGCTTGTGAGCACAGCTCCAATGTGTAGGATGCATTGTTCATGCACACCAAAACTACATCTCAAAACCAAACCAGAGAGGACAACAGGGCATAAGCAGTGAGGGTGAAGGATCTGCTATATAGATACAGCCCTGCTGGTCTTCCTTTTGTGTGGAGCAGAAGAAACCACACATTATCAATCGCCCCACATTTATTTATCCGAACAAGAAACTATGAAGGCTGCAAAATGACAGACTGTCCTAAATTCCTAGATTTTAGCCTTTTCTCATGTATGGTCATTTTCCAATATCTAGTGAAGTCAGTGAAAGCCTGCAATTAGTGGCAGTAGGCCCCAGGTTTCATGATCAGCAAGAATACTCCTCTTTAGGGTAGCATCTACCCATGTGTAACTGAATCAACGCAGCTGTGCCACAGATGGAATATTAGTTTGGGGAAGGAGCCATGTCTTCACATTACGTCAATAGCCAAGAGTAGAGATATAGCCCCTTGTTGACTCAACAGTGATTAATGTAAAAGCAGATCTACAAAGTAAGTTGCATGTTCCAGCAGACAAACTACCCTTGCAGACGTAAGAGGAGCTCAACTCTTCTTGATCTTGCTGATTCACAGTTCACTGGCTACAAAGAAACTCACATGCAGGATCCATCCCTCACTCTGGGATTAAGTATACATCAGCACAATCTATAGGAAAAGATGGATCAGGATGATGGATTCCTGTATCACAAAGCCATTTTCTGCATACTCTGACGAACAGCCCCTTCTAGTAATACCTTATTCAGAAGAAGACATAAATGCGTATGTAAATTTAAGCATGCATTGAAGTCTCACCGCAATCAGCAAAGCCAGAGATAATTTAAGCGAGACAGACTTAGCCCTGCATTTCCATGCTTTCCTAAACTGAAATCAACAGGAGTGAAATTTAATAGGACTATTGACCATGAATTGGGCCATTACTCTGTATTTCTGAACTCAGCATTAGCTGCTGTGTACGTCAGGTTCTTAGCACATTTATTCTGGAGATCTTTCCTTGAACATGCAGAATGAGGGCTTATAAGCACCAATTAATAGGTAAGTAGAGGAAATGACAGATGACAACTTAGAAATAGGAAATATTTAACATTCACATAAAGCAGCACTCAGGTTCTGTTCAGCTGTCATGTTTTATCACTGCTTTCTGCATGCATGCTAAATCTCACAGTTACATGTACTTGCCTGTCTTAACTAGGAGACATGCATATTGTTCATATGTGTTTAACCTAAGCCAACTTATAAACTAGTGGCAACTCAGGATGCTAATCATGAATCAGATTTCTGCCCTGCCTGTCATGGAGTCCTGAATCCCCGTGAGAGCTTTGCAATTCAAGGCAGGATTTCTCCGTCTTAGGCAGTAACTCAAGATCAACTGGTATTAAGAAGTGGCAGCAAGCACAGCTTCAAGACAGTCCTTTCATACTGATCCTTAATCACTTCCGCAGAAGAAGACCAGCACCCATTTTGTTTCCACAGTTTCATGTTAGCACAAACCCTTATTTGCTGGAGAGAAGTACTTTGTGCACAAAGCAATGGTTAGTCTGTGAAGATGCTAACTGAAGCTTTGGGAATGCAGGTGTTCTCAGGCACAGAAAAAAATCCCTCTAGTCTGAGTTTACAGCCAGACATTTGTGGAAAATAGCTAAATGACACCAGATGAAAAGAAATCTTTTCCAAAACTAGCATATGAATATTAATAAAAGGTCAGAATTTGATCCTCAAAGTATAGCAGGTTTCTGCTGAAATTAAACCCAAGACACTTAAGTTATAATTTGCTTTCAAATATGACTGGTGGCATCAGATGGGCATTTCACCTTTCTCTTCCGTATGTTAAGTCTCAAAATAAATACTTGTACTTTCAAATTGTGATAAAATAAATTAAAAATACCCCACCAGGCACAGGATTCAAGTATAGAACTCAATCCAGGTTTTTCGTATCCCCATACTATGGAGAGGTAAGATGTGGGTTTCAGTTTGTATAGTAATTCAATTATACAGTAGCATGTAGTTCTCTTCCTTCCAAGAAAATAGACTTGCTCCTTTTATCAGCCTATTAGCAGTAATATTTTGGTCTTCCATACACTACTTCACCTCAGATGCTTCCTCAAGATTTGATGAAGTTAGTTACTGAGACAGACTGAACTGGGAACTGTTCAGTGAATGCCACATTCTATATGATATTACTTTAATTTCTGTTTTCATGTTGCTTTCTTTTTATTTCTATAACAAAATGGTAAACTTTTGCACAGAGGCCTGACTGAGGGACTTGTATTTGCAAATACACACTTATATGCAAAGAAATATATATTAGAAAGGCAATAGACAGACTTCAGGTCACTTTAGCTTGGAAATGCCTAGAAACAAATACTTCCTACTACCAGTGCTAAAGATAACTGATGAAGAAAACTTCCTTTTAACTAGATCCCTGGTACCAGTTTTCTTAAAAGTCTGATATATTCTGCCCACAGTGCTGTAATAAATGATAAATTTAGAAATGGCTAAAACATTTCAGGAGGCTGAATAAATGGTTGTTGACAAAGCACTTGCACAGATTTGCATGATTCTGTCATAGCTGAGAGCACTCAAACCACAAGGAGAGCTATGAAGTCCATTAAAAACTTCAAACTGATTTAATCTGAAGCAAATATTGATACTAAATTGCATTAGTGAGAGTCCACATGGAAGAAGGGACAAAGGTGAAGGAAATGGATTTAATAACTTCTACTTGTCACCTTGCAAATCATAACAGTGACTAAATTCTCAAGGAAAAACATGTAATTTTCATCACATGGAAAACTAGGAGGAGCACAAATGATCACCCCATCACCTACTTCTGGCTCTTTTTAGCCAAATGACCTCCACAGCCTACTTCATTGCCATGCTGTGCTTGCAAGACTTGTGCTTCCATGGGCGTCAGTTCACCCACAGTTCTGGGATGGAAGGAATGTCCATGTGGGATAGGATCAGCTGTGGCACACATGGCTGAATGATAGCTCCAGCAATGGTCAGTCTGTCATTGCCCATACAGCCAAAGAGAACAACAAACTTGCCCCATGTGCTGGATTCAGCCAGGA
>NW_010263678.1:0-269 GCF_000690775.1 Eurypyga helias | reverse complement strand
CTCCCCCCAGCCTGTCCAGGTTCCTCCAAAGAGCCTTCCTACCACCAAGCAGATCAACACTCCCACCAAATTGGTGTCATCTGAAAACTTAATGAGCGTGCACTCAATCCCCTAGTCCCAGTCATTCATAAAGACATTGAAGAGAACTGGCCCCAGTACTGACCCCTGGGGAACATCACTTGTGACCAGCCACTGATGGATTGGGTCAGTAGATTGGACCACAACTCTTTGCGTCTGGCCATTCTGCCAGTTTTTTACCCAGCAAAGCA
>NW_010263677.1:44698-66397 GCF_000690775.1 Eurypyga helias | reverse complement strand
AGCTGCCGGTGAAGCACCTTCGAAGGGCTTTGTCCTTCTGCCAGGTGTCGCCGGGCAGGACTCGACCGGGACGGCCCCGATAGCGCGGGGGGACGGGGCGCAGCAGGTCGTCCAGCGGCGCCGGGCCACGGTTCTCGTGTTCACCCAAGGCCTCGGGGCGGTTTTTGCGGACCCGAGCCTGCCCTCCTCGCCGGCCGTTTTCTTACCTGCCGGACACTCCTTGCATGAAAAGGGAAGCAAGCCCGAGCTGCCGGAGGATTTGCAGGAGGTGGCCCCAGCCTGCGGGTTGTGCCTGGGGAAGGTCTGTGTCCTCCCCTCCCCACGAGCCCTTTAGGATGTCAGTCGTTCCTCCTGGAAGCACGGTGTGTTTTGGAGATGGACAAGGATGCTCTGAGCAGGACCCGCCGCCATGTCTGTGTCACTGGAGGTGTCAGGGTGATTCCGGGGACTGGACAGAGAAATCCCATGACCACCATCCCTGGGGAAACGTCTGCGCCTCCTTTGCAGCCCCACTGAGCTGAGCACTTGCACAGAGCTGGGACTAAGACAAGATTTGAGCTTTTCGTGCACAGTAAGATGTTTCAGAATAAACACAGCGTCAGGCAGGCTCTTGCTTGTTCAGGTTTAACCCAAAGGATCTTTGAAGCTCCTGTGTAAAACCGTGGCAGCAGTTTGGAGTCTTGACAGCTAAAGTTAGGGATGCCAAATCTAAACAGGCAGCCTAAGTTTCAGATGCACTAAGCAACTTGGCTCCCTTCAGCCTCGGATGTTTCAAGTTCAGCCGCAGAATACTAAACTAATTATTTCCATGAGTAAAGTCAGGATGTGGAGATCCAGCTCTGGGGTACCCAGCTTTGATTTTTGGCTCTGTTTCTGTTTACTGTTGTTGTTTATAGTAAACACAGCGCAGTGAGTGGCTGAGAACAGCCATGTGGTAGCTCCTCTTCAGCAGCCAGTAATATTGGCTCTTATATATCTCCCACTTCAGTTCCACTGCCTGAGCCGCAGCGTGTGGCTGCTTTTACCGAGGATGCTGGTGGAGGGATGGCAGCCTGTCCTCCTTTCTGCCTTCCTCGCTTCTTACCCTCACACTTCTGCTGGCTGGGCAGAGGTGTCCCCATGTGCTTCCTGGAAATATCTGGAGTATGGGCTGGTGGTTTCATTCGTTCCTTGTGCTTTGTAGCAAGCACTGGCTTGTGGCTTGTCACTAATGTGGGGAATAAAGTTCAGCTCATGAGGAGCTCAGCTCAGGACAAACTGCTGTGGGCTGCAGCCTTGCAGGGCCTGTGTTGTGCAGTTGGGTAGTTCAGGGTCTGCCCAGTAGATGGTATGAAAATGCAGACAGAAATAGAGGAGGCCTTTACAACAGGCAAGATGGAAATACAGGTATTCTGTGCTATTTAAATTATTTTATTAAAGGTTAAAGTGCATTTTATTTGAGAGAGATATCCAGACCCTTGGTTCTCCTGTTTCAGTATTTACATCTTGGGAAGCGATAAATCTGTGTCTTGATAATCTACTTTTTAGTCAAACATTTGGTATTAAATCAAGTAATTAGCTAATTAAAAAGAAAGCAAATGCAGAGTTTAGAACAGGAGCATGAGTGGCATCAGCTGCAAGTTGTGAACCGGTGCCCCCTGGTTTTCCGGTGTCTAAAATTTTAATAAAGTTTAACTCCTGAGTTCCCCCTCTGGAAAATGGATGGATTTTGCAGCACAGTTTGGTGTCTTTAAATTAAAGATTATATTCATCAAGTAGCTGTGGTTCAGACTAGGATGTGAGTGGTTCGGGGGTTGTATCCTTGCTGTACATCTGATTTAAAGGAATCTCTGGAACTTTGTTTCATAGTCTGAGAGACTTCCAGAGATGTCATCGTGGTTTCCCAACCTGGGCTAAGGTCAGGTTACACATCTAAACCCTTCCTGAGTAATGGTTCTTCTTTGGAGGCTCTTCCTGCTGGCAATTTCACGTCCTGTGCAGATGAGGTACACTTGGACCTTTTCACCATTAGAGATTTTTGTGTTGTTTAATCTAAGTCTTTGTCTTCCATTTCCAGCCTATTCTTCCTTCTCTGATCTCCAGGGCATGTGCAGAACATCCTGTTCCCTACATCTCTGCAGCTAAATTTGAAGTATTTCAAATTTCAGACTTTGTTTCCTCTTCCTAAGCTGAACAAGCTCTGTTTCTCTGCTCTTTTCCCATGGGCTAGTTGTCTGCACAGGTGATCTCTGCCCCTTTCTGCGCTCTGCCATTGATCCACGCTTTCCTTAAAGCCCAGTGGTCAGGCTGGGCTTGGTAGGACTGTGTTAGTTGAGCTTTTATGGAGCTGTAGTAATAAGTGGTCCAAATGACCCCGTTTTGGGTATGTCTAAGTACTGTTATGTGAAAAAGAATGCAGATCAGATGTTTGCATATTTACATGTTGAACTGTGTGCTTGTGGCAAAGGACATGGTGTGCTTGGTGCACTTCCGTGTGCAAAACCTGGAGCAGCGTGCTAGCAGCGTGGTCTTGGTGCTTGCCTGAGTTAAAGTTTGGCATGGTTAGATATCTTAAAATCATGTTTGCATCTACCCCCTGTATTTTTTCCTCTTTCTTGGCTGCAACTGAAATTCAGTCTGTGGTGAGACAAGCAGATTTTGAGTCGTTTACTCGTCCATTTATGTTTGAAAAGTTTCCTAACCAGGTGACCAGGAGGGGTCCATGAGAAACGTAGCAAGGTGCATTGAGGACAGAGCAGTAGCTCCAGCTTCCAGCTTCTTTTGCAAGGTGGTCAGTCTTCTGCATATATTTGTATTTTATAGAGTTCAGAAACATGGCAAGGTAAAAATCTTCCCCACAATTAAACACATAGTGTAGCAGGACTATAACTCTTGACACCTTCTTTTGCCCCAGCAGTACACCCTGGTGTGGTATGTACACTCCAAGCCGTATGACGTGTTTCATACCACTTTGTTTGCAGGATGACAGGGACTAGTCCAAGGCAAAAGCTTTTTTTATATATATGTACATTTGAAAAGAATGTACATATATACATATATACTTATTTCTTACTAAGCTTAAATGTGAAATAGTGGAAACTTTCATAAAAAGCTTGGTCAATGTTTAAAGTGATCACCCAAGTACTGTTATGTGAAAAAGAATGCACATCAGATGTTTGCATATTTGAAAGTAGCAGGAAGCGCGTGAGATCTTCCAGCTGTGTCACCAGGTCTCACTGGGCTCACCTTGGAGCAGACAAGACTCATTCCTGTCTGGCAGCCTGAGCTGGTAGTGTCCAACCAGTATCTGGTGAGGGCAGTGGAGATCAACACCACCTCTTGTTCGTGAAGCCATGCTCTTGGCTGATTGTCCTGCGCAGCAGTCTCCGCTGATTGGAGATTTCAGGCGTAGCTTCAGTCGTGAGCTCTCACCAAGCAGAAGGAGATTTAAGGACAGGGGCGTAGCTGCAGCCTGGCTGGTGCTGAAAACTTTAATTCCCAGAGATGTCCATCTGCAGTAAATTTCCTTAAAAGAACAGAATAATACTTAGCTTTACTACAGATATTTCTGACAGACAACCTCTGCCCCTGCTGCAAGTTTGCTCAGACACCTACCAAATGTTTCTGCCTCTGTAGCAGGGATTTAAGCAGAGTTTGTGTTTGTGCCTCTGCTCTTGCTGTGCGTAGTCTCGTGGTTTTATGGGGACTCATCCTGGACAAAAGCTCAAGAATTTGGCTGTGAACTGAAGGAAAAGATGTGTGTCCATTCTGCTGTTCGCATGGCAGCCTCCTCCACCAGGCCAGATGGATGGGGTGATGTCTAAGCTGCCTTATTGGAGTTCAGCAGTCTTCCTGAGATCTGACTTTATCAGGAGCAGTAAGTCACCCTTGCAGCTGGTTGGTGGGTGGTAACTGGTCACTGGAGATAAGGAAACAAGAGCAGAGATAAGTCGATATGGCCATTACCAACATGAGGGAGTTGATGTGAGAGTTCGGCGAAGGACTGGTTTGGAATTTTTTTTTTTCCTGGGACAAGCCTGTGCCTCTGAAATACATACACCCCGCTCTGCTTCTTGCTCAGAATTTTTTGTGTTGCAAATCGAATGATGTTAGCACCAGTCAGAAGCCTACCTCCTTGTGGAGGTACCTCCTCCCCGATGATGTTCCGAGTTACTTAGCTTCAAGTAACTCTTCTGTTTTCCAGACTGACACTGTGTGAACAGTCCAGAAACTTCCCCCGTGGCTCAGTTTTGTTTTTAACAACGGAAACCGTAGGAGCAGATGCCAGTGGAAATTTGTGAAGCTCTGTCTTTGCCCATTGAGAAACACAATTCCTCCCTTCTCCCAGCCCTTCCAGCGCTGCACCGGGCACTGCACTGAGTCCCTTCTGGGTATTGTGGCGAGGGAACGTTTGGTTCACACATTGCTGGAGCTACATCTGCTGCAGTTTGCTTGGGCATGTGGGGGGTTAGGTGCACCCTTCTGAGCTCCTCCAGGGTGCTGCTGATATTTGGCTCCGGGGAAAGGTCCTGCTGGGAAAAGCAGTTTTCTTTCCAGCAAGGAATTTGAGTCCGAGGGGAGCTGGAGGATGCTTGGGCTGTCTCTTTCAGCAACGTGTTGGCAGAGCATTGCTTTGGCCTGCAGCTGGTTTTCACCAAGTGAGCCACGGTCTCTTTGGATGCTCTTTGCAATCGTCTTGCCTGCCGCCTGTCTGGAAAGGCAATGCTGCAACGCCAGCCAGGGGCCAGCGCAGGCTTCTGTCCTCCCCGACCTCCCCTTGTGCGACAGCTGCACCTTATCCCCTGCTCCTGCGCTTCTCTTCCCCTTCCCTGTTTGGAGTGAGCTCCTGCCTCCTCCCACTACGCTGAGCCCTCTCCGCCTGCGTTTGAAACAGTGGGGCGCACGTCCAGCTGCGTCTCCAGCAAGCTGGGGTGGGGGGGTGCATTCCCTCTCCTCTACCTCCTGGCTGTTGGTGGTCAGATAGCCTCCCTGAGTCGCTTGCAAGAAGCTGCCAGCCCTCCCTGTGTTCCCTGCTACCCATGGGGCAGAGCAGCAGCCAGCGAGCAGAGCCCGTAGGAAGCCGGGCTGGGCTGCACGCACGTTGCAGGGGAACAAGGACGACCAGCACTTCTCCAAGGCAAGAACCTGGGCTTGGCTTAAACACCGTCCACACAGTCCTGCCTTACGTCCCTGAAACTCCCAGTCTGCAGACGCCACTGCATTAGGGTGAGGTTGAACCCAGGCTTGGGTTGAACACGCTGGGTGAGCTCTGCAGCATATTCGGGCATCTCCTAGCAGGCGCTTCCCTCTCTGCTTTGTTGCTGCAAAGGGGCCCTCACCACCCTGCTCCCCTCTTCGGCTGAAGCATGGCATTTCCTGCCCAGGTGGCACATGTAGGGTAGGAGAAAGTTCTGCTCTACGCACTTGGAGCGTTATCTGAGCGACGGCACAGTGAGCAGGCAGAAGAGCTGATGGGAGTCCGATGTGGATCGAGGAGGAAGTTGCACCAATTCCACTTCCTAAAAACAAGTTGAGCCCCGAGGCCGCTGTGCTCTACACGCAGCGTTCATTTGCTCTATTATTTTTTTTCTGGCAAACTTTAAAAAAAAGATACCCCAGTCCATCAAAATGCTGCAGTGGTTGTGTGATCACATACACGCTTAGGAAGACAGGCTTGGTTGCTTCAGTGTTTGAAGTGACCTTGAAGGATTACCTATGCGTAATGTTTCCTAGAGGTTTGTTTAAGCTGTTCTGAAAGATTTCCAATGATAGTGATTCAGACTTTCCTCGGCAGCCTACTCCAGTGCTTGAGTATTAAGATGATTAAGGAGCTTTGCTTGATTTCAGGCTGGTATTGCTGCACTTTAACCCTGTCATTTTGACATTTCACCTTCTCTCTGGCAGGCTACCAAAGAGAAGAATTCTGTAAATGTAAAAGCAGTCATTTGTGTAGGGTTTTATCTTCCTTTCTAACTTTCTCATCTGTGTTCGGAGAGCATCTCCTGGCTCTCCTGCACTGCTGTGTATTTAATTACATATGTGTGGCAGCCAGGAAGCCCTAGTGCTGACTGCTCTGTTGTATTGGTCATAAATAACAGTCCTTGATCTCTGCTGACGTCAATGAAAACGTGGCACTTCAGCTGATGCGTGTTTTATTAAAATTGTATATCATGAATTCCCCAGTTGTCTCGTACTTCTGTAGCAAGATGCAGTCTTGAACATTGTAGGGAGTTCTTGGTTAGTAGTACGTATCAACGAGATTACGTTAAAAGTTACCTTACCTCAAATTATCAAATGAAGACAGTGCTGATAAAACTGTTGCTGAGTAGGAAGGAGAACTCTGTCACAGGGTGCAGTTTTGTCTTCTTTGCCTGTGCTTGGACATTTTATGAAATGTGCATTTGCTGGGGAACTTCGCAATCTGCAGCTAATTTCTCATTCCTTTCCATGCTACAGTGGGTCTTCCGAAGAACTTCAAGGCATTACCATAGCATTTCTTCATGCCATCCGTTGATAAGACTGTTACAATGCATTTCAGGGAGAGATCTGCTGCTGGAATGGGCTGTACACTGCCACACATCCCCCAGCACCGCTGGAGGCAGTGGCTCACTCAGGAGGGCATTGCCTCTGCCCCAGACAGGGCAGGAGGAACTGACTCTGCTCGGGCATTATCCAAGACCCTGCACTGTGAATCTGGGTAGTCCCACCGTTGTTCCAGCATGACAGTGCAGCTGAGGGATGGCTTTGCTCTCTTGGCTTGTTTTCCATCACTGTGAGCTTTGCTCTCATCCCGTGCAATGCTGGCACAATTTCTAGTTGTGTATGTGGCAGCATCTCTCCAGTGTTCCCCACTGTGCCTGACCGGAGGACTCAGTCTGTTCAATTACTTCATATTGTTGTCAGCTGGAAAATCTGTAAATGCCCTGTGATATTTTATGGCTTTATAAGCTGTACGAAATGTCCAGCAGGTAGTTTAATGTCTAGCAGATACAGTTGAAAGAGTGCGTTTTGTTCATTAGCTCTTTGGCAGACACTGAACATACTTTCGTAGCTGCAGGATGGACTTTTGGTTGCTTGTGGTCATGGTTTTCTGCTGGTTTTCTTTTTTATTTTTTAATACTGGTGTCTACCATATGTGCATGTTGTTGCCAAGGTAATAGGTTTCATAGTGTCTTGTACAGACAACAGTGGAGGGTCTCACAATTTTTTTTTTTTTTTTAGTCTTCCAAACTCCTGGCCCTTCAGGAATGTCAGGCAGCCTAGAAACTTTTTCTTTACATAATTAAAAGCAATGAATTCTGGGTTTCTTGCAGGAACTGGCTAGTGATTTTTCCTCTCTGGGAGTAATTCTCTTGAGATAATATTTCTGTGAACTGCTAGATTGCTCTTTCTTTTCTTATTAAAATTTACAGAAGTTTTGATGGGCACTTATTAGAATTTCTTTCTATCCAGAATTTATAGTCTGTAGAGGATATTTCACCTGTTTCAATTGATTTACAGTTTTGACTCCTGGGATTTTAGCTCCGTAAGTCACAGACGAGACCAGAGTTATACACAGGATAAAAATAGAAAGCAGTAATTAATCCCTATCCTTGGTGAGCCTGGCTCTTCTAGTCTCTATTGTTGCACTGCTGCAATTTCCTTTCCTTTTCGTAAGAAACAGATGAACTAATATCTCTCTACATGAGTGAGAAAATAAAACAAAGATGCTTGCTTCCTGCCCTGGCACGCCATTCCCAGGGGCATGGGGCAGATCCGTAGGAACTTCTTGTCATCTGTCCTCTGTCTGCAGAAGAAGAATCAGCTGTTGGTAGAGCTGGAGCGAAGAGCTAGTCTCTGAATCTCTCTGTGCTGCTTGGCAGGGGAGGCTGAGTTTTGTCACGCTAAGGTTACATATACTACAGGGTAATTTTACCTTGTCTTCTCTGAGAAAAGCAGTCCAGGAGGACAGAGAGTTGTATTTGGCAGGCCTGGGAAGGTTGGCTGTATGGATGTTGAGTCAGGCACAGGGTTTTATAAACAGATCTATGAAGAATTCACCCTTGAGTGTTACTTGAGTCGCAGCCCCCCCAGTGCTGCCTGCCCCTAGGGATATGACTGTGTTGGTGCTGAACCACAGGAAGTTAAAAATGCTGTGCTCTAGGGAAAGTCAATACTTTGTGCTGGATGAGGGAGTAGAGCACCTTACGTGCTCTAAGTAACATGCTTGGTGGTTGCTTTGATGCCATGTGAGGCTTAAGGATCAAAGATTTCTTCTTGTCTGTTTTCCCTGAGGGTTATTGCTAAGTATCCAATTGTTAGGTTTGGTTTATAGGAGGGAAGCAGAAGGCAGGAAGATGCAATTCTAGGTGTATGTAACAGTCATTGTCCCCCACATCTTTCATATTTTAGCTTATTAGGGTGTGGTGATTTTGTGTCTTACCTGTTTCTCAGGGCTGTTTTGCTCATCTGCTCTCTGAGCTCTCAGCTCCCGTTCTGTAGTTTCAGTGGGAACACCTTGCTGTGTGTGTCTGCCCCTGGGACCATCCTCCTCCCTTGTGCTGGAGTGCTTGCAAGATACAGGGTAATGTAAGGGATCAGGTCACCTCCTTCCCCTCTTTCCAAGGCTTCGCTCGTTTACATTTCTGTCGTGTTCCCCAATTACCATGCCTTTGTTTTTTTTAATTCTCCCTCAAGCTGCCTTTTCTTACTTAGGGTCTCCTGAGTGTGTTATGCTGAAACTTTATCAAACTTACATTACTAGAAATAGTTAATGCAAAATCTTCTTTCAGGAATTTTCACATACAGCTTGCAGCATCGCTGCACAGTCTGTTGTGACATTTCCAATAGAGACACAACTGGAAGTCAGACCTTTCTTTCTGTATTCCCACCCGTTTCCCCTTGCTAGAGTGATGGGTGTATATTGTCTTCCTGCAGTTAAGGTACACACATTTCATTGATTAGAATTACAAATCATGTATATATTTATCCACCTGATACTTTCTTCCCCTATTTCTCATCCCAAGAAGAGCTTAGTTTTTAATAAGATACAGTCCAGCAGAGAATAAATATAAGGTTGATCAAACAGATTTTATAGAATATATACACGAGGTGTTGAACAGTGACCAGTGAGGAGTTGGGGCGTGTTTCTGGGGCCACATACACAGTGTGTGTAACTGCTGTTTGGAAAAGCAGTCATGATTTACTGTGGGAGTGGGGCTGTATTAGCCTGTCATAGCTGGGAGAGAAGGTTATGCCTCTCGTACAGCCTGGTGATGATGTGGAAACCATGCGCTGGTTTTATTTATGTACTCCTGTTTAAATTCTTATTTAAAGACTCTGAAGCATCCTATTGTGTGCTTTTGTAAGGAGTGACTTCGTAACCGTCACGGCCAGAATCCCATTTCAAGGTCTTCTGTAAGCCATCTGCTTTCATTAATAGCTTTTGGATTTGGCATGTGGCTCAGTGCAGATTAAAATAGCCACATTGCTGCAAAACTTTCTCTACTGCCTGCATCAGTTTGGTCTTGCAACTGAACCTTGCAGGCTGGGTGCACCCTCACAGGGGAGGGTGCGCTGTGTTGTGCCTTGCTCTCAGCATGTGCCCTCAGCTTGTCCCAGGTGGTGGAGTATGTGTGAACCCCAAGGTGTGTTGGGGTGCACCGTATCTCTGCACCTTTCTATGTTCCTGGCCTTGCTTTGAAAGGAAGCCCAGGTATGTGCAAATCCAGGATGTGGCCTGGTTCCCTACCATCAGGGTGTTGGGCTGCAGTCAGAATACCCTGGTCAGGACCACAGAGTACTACGTGTGTGATACGTTTTCTCCTCTACTTCAAGGTGACCCCTCTGTGTGGGTATGGCATGACACTCTTAGAGAGCTTCCCCTGCTGTAGCCCAAGCCATTCCTGTTGTAAAGGCAGAAAACTGTAACTTGTGACTATGAGTCTTGCTGACACTGAATAGTTAGAACCCAGATGTGGCAGAAATAGCAGCCTAGGGCACACAGCTTCAATTCCTTGCTTGGGCATGTTCTTCCTATATAGTGCTTGGTAGGTCCCTCCGCCCCTGTCTTCTGTATATGGAAGGTGCCTGGCCTGTCCAAAAAATCAGTCATCCATGTTGGTTTCTGTTACAGGGCATCTGGGAGAGCTCCACTGGAGATACAGTGGTGGTACGGGTCAGAAGTGTTTCTGCTTAACGCCCTGAAAGAGACCTCTTGACCTCCTTCAGAACATATATGGTGATCCATGGTCTTGGTGGCCTTGTTCACACAGGGGTATGGTCCACAGGCATTGCTCACCCATGGAGAAACAACAGCAACACAAAACCTGAAAGTCAGTTCAGCAACAGGACCAGTGATGAAGGGCTCTGCTGAAATAATTCTGAGCATAATGAAGCTTCCATAACCCCAACCGTAATGGTTTGGTGTTGTGTGATTAGCTTAAGTCTAGGCCACATCAGCCAGTCTTCATGGTGGGCTATTCCCTGTCTCCCTGGCAGTGGAAGGCAGCCCAGGTCTTTGCTCCAAACAAGTACTGCCCTGGGGAGGAGTAGCACAGGATATTCTGCTTGCTATTTATTCCTGCCCATGGCAGGGGGGTTGAAACTGGGTGATCTTTAAGGTCCCTTCCAACCCAAACCATTCTGTGATTCTGCGTTACTCTGCATGGGGAGGCTTTAGGTTTTGCCCAGGTTTCTATTTGTGTGGGGGTTTTTTAAGACACAGAGCAACACCAGTCTTAAAACAAAAACAGTTTGACTTTTCAACGATGTGTGAATTTCTTGGAGCACTCAACCACCTGACTTCTAAAGAGGATTTGAAGGGCCACAGAAACAGCAGGTGTGGAGCAGGCCAGCTTTAACTCCCAGCTCATCAGTAGAAAAGCCTGTTCTGAGAAGATTGAACATGTTAAGGGGCTTCCTTTTAGCAAACTCAAGCCAGACTCTCTCATTTGACTTTTTTTTTTTTTTTTTAAAGCTCTTTCCATTTCCCTCAGCCTGGGTATCTTGTTCTGGGAGTGTGGCAAACAGGTTTTATTGCAACCTCTTGAATCTTTATGGAGAGCAAGGTCTGCTTGCAGTGATACATGTCAAGATGTTTCTATTTTGAACCACGGCCCACGTTTTTTTGGTTTTTTTTTTTTGAGAAGGAAACCTTTATTGGAATCCTGCAAGATTTTATTTAATTTCCTCTGCAGTTGCAAGAGGCAGTAACTCCTGCAGCCTCTCTTATGGTGGTGAGTGATTCCTTCCAGTGGTCCCTGGTTTTCACCCTCACCCTGAGCCATTGATTTTCCCTTGAACTCGACTCCCAAGTGTCTGATGATCCAGCTGTCGTTTGCTAGGAGGCTGACGCGTATCCCCTCTGCTCCAGCCTGAAGGTGTTCAAAAGGAAGTCATAAAGTTGATGTTTTTGTTGTAGAGACATGCTCTATTCGAATTTTTTGCATGTTTTTGTCTCTCTCTTCTCCCCTGAGATTTGGCTCAAGGGCTGAGGAGGTGTTTTGCTTGTGATCACATCTTTGAGACACCTCAGTGTCTTAACATCTTTCATAAGAATGTGTTTCTGAAGAGCCAGTTAGGAAGCCTGGAGTTTATCAGTCCACTTCTTACGTGGTAGGAAGATAAAATTAGTTCCAGAGAAAGAGAGGTGTTAGAAATGACACAAAATCCTTCTGGTAGAAAGCAGAGTAATGGTTTGCAGCCATCAGATATTTCAGATCACACAAGGGGATCAGTACTCCAGATGGAAATACCAACATCCATTGTTACAGTGTTTCTTTGAAAAATTTGCGAGTGTGAATGTAAGGACCCTCGAAACCTAACGAGGAGAGAGGCTTTCAGAGGTGCTGCAGCTCCATCAGCCTTTGTGCGGAGCTGCCAAAACATGGCTTGGCACAGCGAGGAGAAATAAAACTTCAGTCTTGTCCAGGAGGACGATAGCAGGGAGGTGGAAGGAAATAAATCTGTTGGGTCAAGATAAATGCTCACTCACCTCTTCAGACTTTGCAGCTACTCTCTCCTGAGAGTTTCCTTCCTGCCCCGTGGAAGCATTTGTCTGTTGTGTCGTTTGAGTGCTCCTGGTCAGTCGTGGCTGGCTTGGAGGAGGTTGGTGTGCAGGGGGGTGCTGGGAGCTGTCTGCTGGTCATTGGCTTCTACTCAGGAGTCTGTTGGCTGGCCCACCAGACCATGTTTTGAGGGGGAAAACCATGATTTTAGACCAGCAAAAGTTACGATGTCCACAGGTCAGGCAGGAGTCTGAGGAGCTAAGTCCAGAGTGAAAACCAAAAGTGTTTCAAGTCACATAACTAGCAGTCCTCTAATTTCACAAGTAGGCTGAAAGTGCCTACCTTTCTCTGCCATAGAAATGCAAAATGGTTAAAAAAAGATGTTAAAGGAGCAGGCTGAGGTGGTTATTTGCATCTGCTCATCATGTCTCTGTGCCTGGTTCTCTGGTCAGGTCGGGATGCAGCTGGACGCTCCCATGTAACCCACGGCACACGTATGGGCTTCCAGAATGATGCTGAAACAGGACCCAGCATGGCCTGAGCCTGCAGCTGAGAAGCTGGAATGGCAGTGCTGCTGGCACCCTTGATGGGCAGGAACTTAGGATGCTGCCTTCGCATTTCCCAAGGGGGTTTGTAAGGGATAGCTCTTCATTATCGGGAACATTGATGGAAAGACACCCATGGAGAATAGCTCAGTTGAAGCAGAGGTTATGTGGAAGGGGTGTTTGCTAGCTGGACTCGCTGTGGTGCTCAAAACCCATGCTTTCGTGGGGAAAAAAATCAATGACTGCGGGCATTTTGCATTATGAGAAACCATCAGGAGTCTCTTGTCACTGTCCCATGGGATTTCCAAGAAGCGTCATTCTCACAGTCCTCTGGCAATATGCAGTTTTCTTTTTTTTTTTTATTCACAATCCTAATCTGTGGGGTATGTATCCGACCTAATAAAACCAATTTTCAGCTTTGGTGTTGGTAGTTTTCTTCCTCCTCTTTCTGAAGACGTCTTGCCTGCTGGCAACTGCATTGTCCAGAGAGGTTTGAAGCTTGGCACGCTGTCAACAAAACTTCAGTTGCCCTTTCAATCAAACATGGTAGTGCTGTGAACTGACTTGGCCTCTGTCCCAAGGTTCACCATAATCTTCCTTGTATAATAGGAAGTCCAAACAACCCCAGGAAATAATTCAGATGCAAGTGGTGCCTTTAGTGGAATAAAGAAGTGCCTAGAAGAGACAGTAAGAACCTCAGCTTTAACTCTTTTCATAATTATGCACTCCGAAGGAGCGGAGGCTTTGTAGATAAAGAGATTACATGCATTTTATGAGGTCTGTATGGCTGTGACAGTGTCTTCCACACACATTTTCTCACTTTTTGTTTTACTGACATTGCAGTTGTGACATTTAGTGAAGGAACAGTGCAGAGCAGGCTACCCTATAGCCCTGAAGGTCCCTTCCAGTCTGGCACAGGTAAATAGAATCATTATCCCCTTAGGTATGATAAGGATGGGCTTTTAGAAGAGCCTGTTGGTGAGAGCAGTGGGGGGGAGAACTTAATTAGATTAAGATGCATTTTGGCGATGTTTGTGCTGAGGTTTGTGTGATGTGGCTGCCAGAGAGCAGCGGTCTGAGCTAGGGATGCCCTGGGATGCCCCATCCAGCCCTGGCTGCCTCTGTGCTGCCTTTAGTTTCTGAACAAGAAAAAGGAAGATAGACCTGAGGTGTAAATCTGTGTAAACCAGGGCAGGGGCTCACTGGGATGCTAACAAAACCACCTCTCAAGCTGGTGTCCTATCTGTGATCGCAGCCCAGTGCTGTCAGCCTGCCAGGAAGGCAAGTGCTCGGCTTTTCCTTGCCAAAATGCAGCAGCTAACGCAGGCGTGTGGTGGGCAGTGTTTGGCTGGTCACCCTGCCTTTCAGTCAGCTCCTGCTTGAGGTATGAGTACCAATGGTCTGTGCGTTTCATGCTTTGATACGGTTATAAACGCTGGTTTGCTTCTGAATGTCTTTGTCCTTTTTTAGTGTTACTGGTCTTGATAACATCTTCCATGAGAAGTCGCATGTCTGTTAGCTTCCAATAAACAAAATTTCCTTCCCCCCACTTGTTTTTTTTTTTTTTTTAGTATTGTAGTTTTACCCAGCTGCACTGTGAAGGGATAATTTGGAGTCCCCAATTCACTTTCTTCATGCTATTCATTATTTTATATGCCTCTCCTGTGGGGTCTCTCCTTTTTATTACTAATCAGGTCTAGTCTTTTAAATCCTTCTTTGTGTGATAGTTTCATTTTACAAAAGCTGAACTAGTTTATATCAACTCAGTAGATGTGATCTTGCTCATATCAAAGGAAATTTAACAGCTGCGGTCCTGTGTACTCATTGCAGGCTGAACTTAAACTGTGTCAAGTTCTGTGCTGCTTTGCCACAGCAAGTGGGAATGTTTGTTGCAGCTGTCTTTAAATTTAAATTTGGATGTTTTAAATGAATTAAATATGAACATGAATAATGCAACTGGTAACCTAGCCTTTCTGCAATTAAATGCAAACTTTTTCATTTTGTCTCTATGCTTTCAGGTTTTGATATGTCACAGTATTTTTACTGACTTTGCTGTCTTGTAGGAATGATGGGGAACTAGAGCCCATGACAGTTCAGTGGAGCCGTTGGCACTTTTGATATCTTGGTGAGTGGAAGTTGTTTGAAACTGTGGGAAAGGCACTTTATCTGCTACAAAAGGCAGCAAATCAGTTGGCCTTTTCCTGCTGAAATGAATTTGCACATTGATCTGTCCTTTTAGGGTATAAACTGTGAAAACCAACGCCACATAAAACTGTGGTCTATCTTTGCAAGATTGTCTTGATTCCCACAAGCATGAGAAATACAGCTTTTGAAAAAGAGAGTTTTAACTCTGCTATGCAGCTCTGTACAGGTGTTGTGTTCTGGGGATGGAGCATGGCAGCACGTGCTGGGCTAGATCTCAGATGCTTTATTTGATGCAAAAGTGAGATTGTCTCCGTGTCATTGACCCAGCTGACAACTTCTCATTAGGGACATCTTTGTGTCTAAGGTCATTCAGGAAGATCCATATGTGTGGCGTGCCCATTTTTCTCCCTTGGATACCAAACTATAGCTTCTGTGATCTGTTACTTTAAGACTTTTTATTTAGTCTGCAGTCCCTGACCGGTGTGAAGACCACATACTGCATTTCTCCCTGTCATGCGGTGCTGGTTAGCTTCCCTGTTCTGCTGTTCACATTCTTTTCTCAAGCCTGAAGTCTTTCATCTTCACTGAGGTGTTTCAGGCTTCCTAAGCCTATAGGGTGATTCTTCTTGCCTTCCATCCATTGACAGCGAAATAAAATCATGGGGTATTACAGGCTGGAAGGAACTTTTGGAGGTTGTCTGCTCCAGCCCCTCATGCAGAGCTGGGCTGAACTTGAAGTCAGACTCAACTTCAGGGTTAGATTGGGCTGCTCAGGGTGGTACCTGATGATGCCTGGAGTATCTCCAAGGATGGAGATTTTACAGCTTCTCTGCATAACTACAGGACGAAACTACAGCCACTGGGAATTACCAGTTCCCAAGCTCTGTTAGCAAGGCCCGCCTTATACCAGTTTCAGGAGGGCTGGGGTACACTGGCTGTGTCTCCATGGCAAAAGAAGAGCGGGCAGGGTCTGGTGCCTGTCCCTGGGATGCAGCGAGGCTGGTGGCTTGCATCGGCACTGCGCAGGGCTAGCTGCCGCCACGGCAGGCAGGCTGAAACCACACATCGTGGAGTTTCACTGTGGCTCTTCTTTGGGCATTACGTGTCCCTGAAGCACACTACCTGTTGTGTGTAAGTGGGGTTTTTTTTCATTTTTGAGTTACGATTTTGCAGGATGAAATTACGTGTTACTGTTCCGTGGTGTGAGGACGTACTGGGGAGCTGGATGGTGCAAAGCCATGGTAGAGGACCATGAAGGGTGGCACGAGTCAGGCTGGGGCTATCTCATTTGGACAGTTTCTTGGAAGCATATTTAGGAGCGCGCTGTTCCCAGGCTGGCACCCTTGTGGCTCTCAGCAGAGTCAGTGTCCCCATGCAGCCTGCAGATTCTCCTTTGGGGAAGAGTCACCTTTTCTTTCTAATAGGAGCAACATTTATGATACCTCATTCTCTTTCACAATGTGAGATCCTGCTGGGAGCCCACTGCTGTGTTGGCCGAGGGACACCAGCAGCTATCTGGTGCTTTACAAGCAGTTAGACTTACTGCCACTGCTGTCTGCGTGAGGGTGCGGTAGTTTCACCTCACCTGCTGAGCTGCAGCCTTCCAAAAATTGTATATGAGCATCTCACACATGGTTGTGAAATTTTCCTCCAAGTACTTCTGCTGGGTAGGGCTCAGGCTGAAGCAGCTTTCCAGGAGCCGTTTGAGTGGTGCAGGAGCACCTGTCCCGTGCCAAATGCGTGAGATTTATGGTTTGTGTTTAGGTCCTTCAGAAAGTCCCACGTCTGGGGGAGCCGAGCAGGCTGCAGAGGTGCAGAGCCAGAGGTGGTGAATGCTTGTCTGATGCCTTTATGTAACACCTTTCACCCTGGGTTTTATGGCTGGGGGTTTTTTCCTGCCATGACTGCCAGCTTTTAATAAAAATGACTGAAGAAAATTATGAAAAGAAAGTTGTAAATAAGCTTTCACATGTAGATTACATTCCACTGTGGAAAGTAAAAGAAACTTTACTCCTTTCAGAAGTAGACACAAACAAACACACTATTTATGAGAGAGTGAGTAAGAGACTACTGTGTACCTTTTGATTTGGATTAAAAAACAGCTAGGGTTTTTTTTTCCTTTAGTATTTAATATTCCTGTAGTATTTTCCTTCTCAGAGTATTTCTCAGTGTTGCAAGCACTGCACATAAAGGCTGTAGTTTTATTAAACTGCATTTCTCTTAGGTGTGGAAAAGGGCTGGTTTTCAAAATCAGAACTTCTTGCCAAGTTAGATTTGTAAATAACTCTTTAAGCAGAAATTCAGTGTTGCATCCTGAGGCAGCTTCCTCTTACGTCCTCCAGCCTGATTGCCCCACTGTGAGCAAAATGGAGTTATATTGACACAATTAATCTTTCATTAGTAAGTGTAGTGTCAAAACATGCTTTTACTGGCTTTCCTAAGGGCTTGTTTGTGGCTGAGCTATTCATTTAGATATTTTCTGGCAGGGCTTGGCAAGGCTTGGTGCATGCAGCAGGCACTGCCCTGCGAGACCGGCTGTGCAGGAGCACTAGTCTCCGTGTCCTGCACGCATCTCCCGAAGGCTCTGATTACGGTAACATTTGCTTATAACAAGGATGCAAATGCATTTTCTTGTTGGGGACAGTCCAGCCAGTTTTCCTCCAGCCAGGAAAAAAACGCAGCGCAACTTGGACACTCGTTGCAGTACTAATAGCAAAAAAATTTCCTGGGTCATCGTCCAATTTCTCATCCTTATTACCCAGAACTGCTGCAAGCAATTTGAATTGCAAGTGGCGAGCTGGGGATTGCGGTGCTGCTTTGCCAGAGTTAATGTTATGTTTCCATGTGTTTTCTCTCCTAAATTTCAGCTCTGTCTCCCTTTGTTAGTGAGCAAGAGCAGCCCCCCTTCCATGCACACGCTCAGGACCCACTGTACAGTTAGCACAGAGACTGGCATATGCTCCTCTTGCTTATTTATACAGCTCCCACTGACATAAATTTGAAGTTGTCCACATGTTGGAGAAAGACTTGCAGTTTCAGGGGGGTTGAAATTAATTGTCTGCGTTTAGTAGGAGATGTTTTGTGCAACCCAGGGTGAAAGAGCATCTCTTTTCTTGCTGCTGAGTGATCAATTAATATTGCAGATGACTCTGTGCTCCAGAACGGGGAATTTTCTCACGTTTATTTCTTTTGTCCTAGACATCTTCAGTTATCTAAAAGCAAGCCAATCCCAGGATAAGGACAGCAGCAGGTGATATAATGCGGAAACCAGGCCCTCAAAAAGGTGAGCAGTGATGCTGCTTTGGTACAGCCAAAGGCCCGGTAGAGAGCTGATGCAGACCAAAGGACCGAGCGCATTGGAAAGCCGGTGTTGGGGTGGAAGCGTGGGGCATGTGGTTGCAAGCTCGAGACAGAGCTTGTTTCTCCTGGCAGCGGGCAGAGAACCCCAAGAGTCCCTTGACAGCGGCACCCCTGCAGCGTGTGAGGCACAGTGTCAGGCGGCGAGGGTGCTCTGCGGAGCCCGCGGCACGCACCATCTGCTAGTGCTCCCAGCGTGAGGCAAACTGCTTCTCCGCTGGCATAAGCCTCCCCCTTCTAATGAGGCGTGAAACCAAAGACCAGCCTACCTTGTGGAGATGAAATCTGTTACAGATGCTTATCTCTCACCTCCTGAGTCTCTTGTCCCGTTACATGCAGTGACAGCACGGTGCTCAGGGCGGCCGCACCACACTACCCGTGTCCCACTTGCCTCAACAAAACGGGTGAAGTCAAGCAGGCTGCCTGCCGCTGAGCTGCTTGGGCTTCTCATGCTTAACAAAAATATTGATTTCCTTTAGTTTTGTGCCATTTGACTGGAGTGATCTCATCACAGGCGCTTCGGAGGATGGGGGAAGGGAGAAGTGTAGGGGATAGAGCATCCTCCGCAGTTCTTTGTTCACATCTGCTACGTGCTTGCAAGGTTTATTGCAGGAGATTTCTATGCTTGATTTCTCTCCTCCCTTTATTTTTTTAAACGTCTCCTTTGCTTCTCTGGTGGTTCATCTTACAGAAGCATTATCCTCTTCCTAATACTGCTTGTCCTTTAATGAAGTGAAAATAAATGAAGGAAAGCAGGGAATTAGGATAGCCTGCTGCGAGGCAGCTGGAAGGCTTGGTAATAAAAGAGGCAGGTTGATTAGTCAGCAGTGCGGCCGCAGACTGGGCTGGCTGAATTTAGCCTCGTGCACAGCTTGTCCTCCCTGCCTCGTGGAGCGGGGCACCTCCAGCCAGCATGCCTGTGTGACCTGTGCTGTGAATACCATGTCATAGGTTGCAGAAGCAACACCTGCATCATTCACATATGGGTTTCTGTCCTACTTACCTGCCTTTTTTTTTACCATGCATTGAACTTTTTCTTTGCCTGCAGAAATTCTTGCATTTCTTTTCCTCTCCATTGCTTTTGCAGCCTGCTTAATGAGGATTTTTGCATGCTAAAGGGTAATAATAAAATGCAACTTCAGCTGCAGAGTATTGCTAGAGGCTACTTTGAGTGTGTGGATACTGCTAGAGAGCTATCCTGCAACACTGAGGGGAGCATTACCCATCCTGGGGGGCTCTTTTGTTTCTGACTTAAATACTTTTTGTCCTTTATTCTTGCTTTCTTAAGGAGATGGCAGAATACTGTCCATGGGAATGTAGGAAGGATGCCCTTTCAACTTTTTCATTCTTGTCTCTCCAAGGAGGCTTTTTGTCTGGTCCATGTCTAGTGATGCCACAGCCACGCTCCCTATCGTGTTCATTTATGGGTTAAAAGCTACATGCAGTCCTTCTGTCCATTGTACTGAAGAGGACATGTCAGGAAGAGAAGATTGCAAAAATAATGGTCCAGAGGCAATTTCAGACACCTCAGGACCCACCTGGCCACTCTGGCAGCAGCCCATGGCCAGCTTCTTTCAGCTGCTTGTCAGGAGACTTCAAAACTTCCTGTTTTCTTTCTTGTTCCTTTCACAAGGAACTGCTTTTCATGGGGGCAAGACACATTTCATAGAGCACCACCATGTTGTTGTTTATAATAGCCCAGAAGATGCTTTGTAAAATGAATGAGCTGGACTACAGCAGCACTCCCAGGACAAGTTGGTCAGGCAGCAGCGGGTGGAGGAGCTTGCTCTGTGCAGGCTCTGCAGTGGCTTGCTGCTCTGGCATCCCTCCGTTGGGCTGGGGCTGGAGGCTGCTAGAGGCAGGGATGGGCATCCCCTCCTTCTTCCTCTGTCACCTTCTTGAGCGGTTTTGGGTACTTTATTTTTTTGCAACTCTGAGGCCCAAAGCTGTTGTGAGCAAAGACAACTCAGATGAGGTGTTCTTCAGAGCTGGGGCTGCTTGGTTGTGCTCTCCAGCACACAAGCTGCACAGGACACACACTGGTAACCCAGTGTTGCGTGTGGAGAGGGCAGTTGTGCAGGCTTTGGGAGAAGTCCTCTCCATCACTGGAGAGGGTTGAGGCTGTTTGTGTGACTAAGGCCAGCTTCCATAACGTGAAGGTGATAAACAAGGAGTGATCCAGGCTCCACTTCTCAGTGTATAACATCCACGTGACATGTTTTTAGGGGCTTTTGTGTTTGTTCCTCTCAAGCCTTGCCACCTCTTCACATAGTTAAAATGATGAAGCTCTGGCAGTTTGCTGCTTTCTATGTTACTGCTTGCCATTGTAGGAGAACCCTAGTTGGTGAGGAGTAGGCAGAGACTAAGGTGCAGATGTCAGGTCTTCTCTTGAGCTGTGTGTAGGAAGGGAGTGCGGCCCATAGACGAATCATCTGTGTTACCTGGGGTCATGACAGGGAGATCAGTCCTCTCCTCTGAGGTGCCTGTAAAGCAGGTGACATGAACAGATAATGTTGAAGAGTGCATTAACTGGCTTCCTTCACTGACACAAATGCTTTATTTCTTGTCTCAGCCATAGACTGGAAAGATGGTAAAAAGCACAAGTACGGCCGCCCGTCAGAGTCTCCCTCCCAGTACCAAGGTAAGAGAGCACCCTCTTCCCTTCTTTCTCTCATTTGGTGTTTCTTTTTTTTGCCTAAAAGCTTTTTGAGTTGGTTTAATGTGGGAAACTGCAGCACGCCAAATAAGTTTACACATAAAAACTGCGTTTGGACAGTCCTCAAGTGTTTAATTCTGACCACAGTCAAAAATGGCTGAGAAGACACCAGGGTAAGCACAGAGCTGAGCCAGCTCGTTTTTAAATCTGCAGGATCAAGCAGATCTGCTTCTTACTGCCCAGCCATGAGTGGGTTGCCCATGTTTTCACCTGTGCCCTGGGCATAAGGAGTCTCTTACTCCTCCATGAGCTCCTTTTCCATGTTCACAGTAACGCAGTGGCTAGCCCAGTCCTCCTTACTGTAGGAGTGACATGGTGTGACCTGCACTCCCTCTTCCCCAGTGAGAGGAAGTAATTTGGCCCTTGCCCCAGCAGAGGTGATGCCAGCTGGCTCAGCGGAGTGTGGGCCGGAGGCTCGTGGTAGTGGGGCTTCTTGCTCCCTTTGAGATGAGTTGTCCTGTGCTTGGGCAGGGTAGGCTGTGGCCCTGTGCACAGCGCCTGCAGGTTGAATTCATCAAACTGACAGCCTCTGCTATCTCTCAAGGGGAATATACAAGTGACTTCCAACTTTAGGAAGTTTATGTAAGGCTTGTGTGATTTACTGAAAGATTTTACGGCCTGTATTTTACTTAGAGAGTATAAGAAGGTGATGTCCTTATATTTTCCATGTCCTTATGTTAAGAAGTGATGTCCATCCTTCAGCCCTCACTGTTGTCTCCTGAGGCATCTTGTCTGCCCTTGTCTACCCTTATACTGAGGTACTGTGGATCACAGTTGGGGAAGGACTTTCTCCATGGGGAGGAAGCTTATTAGCACCTACAATAAGGTCATGGGTCCTCTCTCACTCTGTGCCATGTTCCTCATGACATTATGGGGCACTATCACAGCTCACATGGCCTGTGTATAGTCAGTCTTCAGCATGTTGGGGCAGATCATAGAATCACAGAATCGTTTTGGTTGGAGGGGCAAG
>NW_010263677.1:30054-44414 GCF_000690775.1 Eurypyga helias | reverse complement strand
TCCCCTCTAGCTTTCTTGTCGGCCCCTTCAGGCACTGGAAGGTGCTGTAAGGTCTCCCCAGAGCCTTCTCTTCTCCAGGATGAAAAACCCTAGCCTTGTAGGAGAGATGCTCCAGCCCTATGATCATCTTTGTGGCCTCCTCTGGACTTGCATCAACAGGTCCACATCCTTCTTCTGTTGGGGACCCCAGAGCTGAATGCAGTTTCCACTCTGCTGTACGCACATGTGCCGTTGGCAGATGTCAGAGAACTGGCTGTTGTTCAGTGGCAATGCTGACCTTAAATGGAGCCTTCTGTGAAATTCAGAGGTGCGCTTTCCAGTCGGCGCTCATGGTAGCCCAGCACACCAGCCTACATGCCTCACTGCGTCCCAGGTCTTGCTGACCTAGGGAGGAAACGCTGCACGTGTCTGCTTGGCAAGCACGTGCTGTAACAGTAGGGGCTGGGCATCGCCTCCCTGCAAGAAACTCAGCAGCTCATCACTGCCCAAAGCTCAGGTACACAGCGAGGGCGGTGATACTTCAGCAGCGTTCTGCATGGAGCATGCTGTAGTCCAGGCTGAAAGGATTTCTGCTCAAAGCTAGTACTGAACTGGGACATATCTGGTTAGAAGCAAAGCAGACTGCATGCTGGTGTTTGAAACCTATTAGTTTTGGCTCACACATTCTTGTGTTTCTTCTGAGCAAGACTGAGTAAGTGGGATCATGTTATCGGTGGTAGCTGTTACCAATGGAGAACATGCAGCCAGATTGATGGCTGAGCAAAATGCCTGGAAGTTATAATGGGTAGGACGTGCAGGAGCTCTGCCATCGCAGTGGGAGAGCTGACCCCGTGGGAGTCTGTGCCCTGACCTCGTGGAAGGCCATTGTCGCATTTGGATCTGCGAGCGGAGATGATACTCTGCTGATTTTCATATGAGTTGGCTCAGAACATGCTGCTTTCATCTGCTGCCTTGATGCTCGTTAGCAGACACACATATGGGCTGCAGACTTTAATGGGATGCCTTGATCTGAGTAGGGCACGTTCTCCTTCACAGATGTGACCTGAAGCACACATGTATCGTTTCAGTTGGATTGATGACCCCTCGGGAGCTGAAATGCTAATGGAGCCCAAACCAGACTTCGGTTACAGATATAAACAGAAACTCTGTCTTCATTTAAATTCTGGGCAAAAGATCAACATTAAATGCAACATGATGAGAATCCAAACACAAGGGTGCAGAGTTGCATTGTTCACAACTACTGTAGTTTCACCCCTTGGGTGTGTGGAGTGTTTTGTTTGTAGTGAATATTTTTGAAGGTCAAGACATCAAAGCCCAAATCTGACACTCTGCCTGCAAATAATATCTCCCTTTGGCACAAGCACATGGTGAGATTTCCAAAGACAAGCAAAAGTGACGGACAGCCGCCTTCAGTAGGCATTTTCACAGCCGAGTTACAGGGAGCCATACAGGTTTACAATCCTTGGCTTTTGTTTAGCTCACAGATGTAATTACAATAACGTAGTGTTTCTCATTGAGTGTCCTCGTTTCTTCCTGTAAAGATGTATGTTACACAGGGGAACACAGTCTGTTCAAACAATGATCATCCTGGGATAGCGCAGCGTCGATCTCGGCTGCGGCGTGAACTGCTGCAGGGAGCAGAACGGCCTCGCTCGGTTTGGAGTGAGTGAAAAGTGGAAGGATTAAAACCATGACTACTTTTAATAGCGAGAGATTGAAACCAGCTGAGGGGAGGGTAGGTTTCTTTTTCAACGTAAAATTGTCAAGCACAGCTGATCCTTCCCGAGATGCTTCCTCAGGCTGTGGGGCTGAGGCTCACACTGCTCACCCTGGTGCTGTCCTCTGGACAAGGGCCTCTGAAGGGCCACCCCGCTCTGAGATTAGCCCAGATCAGCAGCCGGAGTGAAGGGGTGGGATGCTGCAAGGCATTTCCATGCCAGGAGTGCTTGAGTTTGCTTTAGCTGAGTATTTATTACATGTTATTCATACAGCAAGTTTCATTGACGTAACTGAGTGTAAAATTGTATCTTCATTTAAAACAAAAGATTTTGGTTTTGTGAGAGCACCATTGCAGTGAATCACTGAATTCTTCGTTTGTCCCAGTGTGAGACCATTGACTGAATTGAAATATGTGCCAGTGGAGGGAAATGCGCTCTCTGAGGAATGGAGAGCTGCTGTCAGTGTCTGTGAACAGAAATACATTCAGCCAGTGTGGCAGTGAAACTATTTTTTTTCTGTTAATTTCCACTGTATTTAACAGTCTGCTAGTCATCTGCATGGGAGGTGGCAAGAAAGCAGTGTTTCTTTTATTTATTTGAAGCCAGTAGATTATTGAGCCCTTAAGGCTTCTCTGTGCATGTCAGACAGAACTGAAGTAATGTGTGCTGACTTTAATGCCTGAATTTTTAGAGGTGTGGTGAATTTTTAGAGGATGCTGCAGTAGCTAAAATGGCTCTTTATGTAGCTTTTGTTTTGAAAATAGACTGATTAAAAACTTGAGGTGAACAGGGGAAGTGGTAGCTGACTTTAAGTGTGCTGCCACCAATGCTCTTGAAATGACTTGAAAACGCGGTCTCCCGGGAGCCATTCGGATGAATACAAGCTAATGTCATGCTGGAAGGATCCTTTCCCAGCTGCTCAGTTTAAATGGCAGAAGTCATGATTTGCTCAGATCACAGGAGCTTTTAATTCTTCATTTAATAACAGTTTTCCCTGGGTGGCATATTGCTTTTGCCCTGCTTGCTGCACATGGGAAAGGTGCAGGCAAGGGTAAAATGCACTTTCCCTAGGAGCAGCACTCAGTGGAAGGGGCTTTGGTGTTGGATAACAGCCGCTCTCTTCAGTAAATCCCTGTTTGGAGGATCCCTGCTTCCATCCTGCTCAGCTATAGACTCTGTGTGCACATCAGGAAATTAATTGCTGACCTGCCCACTAATTGCTGGGGACAGGCTGATACCTGCACCGAGCTGCTGGCTTCGTGGGGCAAGCTGTGTGCATGCTGGATCCAGGCGAACATAAAGGCAGCACAGTGCGAAGTTTCCTCTTGATTGGGACTGCTTTTAGCCCGCAGTGACTGTTCTTAATCCCCAGACTGAGCAATGTGTTTAACGAATGATTTTCAAGACGCAGTTGTCTGGAAGCCTCCACGTATTCCCATCTGTGCTGGTTATTTTGTATTAAGATGTAGGTTGTTATCCTCACGCTTTGCAGACCCTTCTTGGCAGCACGAAGGCAGTAAGATGCCATAGGCAGCACCATGCTTTGTTCTGCCTGTCAGTTGTAGTTGTAAATCATCTGTGGTCACAAACATCAGAGAGTCTTGATGAAAACATGTTGCCTGTGAGCACCTCCTCTGTGAGAAGTGGAGAACTGCCAGTGTTAGGAGTACAGCCATCTCTCTTGCTAAGCTTTTTTCTTGTCCCTTCCTATTTGAGACCTTTTCTCTTCTCAGGACACTTCACCTGGGAGAAATACCTGAAAGAGACATGTGCCATCCCAGCTCCTGCCCATTGCTTCAAGCAGGTAAGAGGGTAAAACAAGAAAGTCCAAGGGTGATGGTCTATTGGTGACCCAGGAGTGGCCCATTGGTGCCCAAAATGGTCCCATTTTGAGCAAGGAAGATGCCTAAGGATACTGGAGACTTAATAGAAATCTAAGTTTGTTGAAGCAAAGATAAAGAGGAGATGTTCAGGCGCGGCAAATATTGGAGTAGTGCAGAAGACTTAATCAGACATGGATGAATGGGAACATGAGAATGTTTTTTTTCTCTGCTGAGCACAGGGTTTTGGAGAACACGTTCTGGGTAGGCTGTGTTTTTTGTGGATCCTGCCCAGCAAGGAGATTTGCTTTGGAATTCACCAAGTCTTTGTGAATTGAACAGCACCCCACAGGCAGTGGGTACTTGAGCACAGAGGTGATAATGTTGAGTACAGGGGATACAGGAGTGAATTGGCATGGCAACCCCTGGGTCTGGACAGAAGGGCCACAGCCTGGAGAGGTATCTGTTTGGGTTTGGGTCTGGTGGGTGATTCTCCTGAGACAAGGTCTAGTTGTCTCGATGATGCAGTACCTAAAGACAGTGGTCTGGGTCACAGATCTCCCAGGGCTTCCTGAACTTTCTTTGCAGTTCTGTGTTGTCTGCTCCTGTGCTGTGCTTGGAGGATGCTGTCAGTCTTCAGTAGAATCAATTCTCTTGCTCTTAGGTCTTAAGCTCTATGACTGGGGTGGTGCATATATTGGAGATCCCAGCTCTAACTGGGTCCCTCTTCTCTTTGCAGTCATACACTCCACCTGCAAATGAATTCAAGATCAGCATGAAACTAGAAGCCCAGGACCCCAGGAACACCACCTCCACTTGCATTGCCACCGTGGTGGGCCTGACAGGTGCACGCCTCCGCCTGCGCCTCGACGGCAGTGATAACAAGAATGACTTCTGGCGGCTGGTGGACTCTGCTGAAATCCAGCCCATAGGAAACTGTGAGAAGAATGGAGGGATGCTGCAGCCTCCACTGGGTGAGCTGGAGTTCAACTGTCCATCAAGCGCTTATGTTATCTGTGGGGAAAACCCCAGGGGTTTTGTGTCTCTATGGTTGAGACAGAGCCCTGTGGACTGTCCCTGCCTACCCCTATCATGTAGGCCAGCCCAGTAGCTTGGGCTGTTAAACAGTTGTATCCCAAACCAGGTCTGTATTTCCTTGGGACTTCATGGCATGGACAGAGAGATGCTTTAGAATGTAGATGAAAGAACTCTTTGCACCTAGGTGGAAATTGTTTGCACTCTTTGCAGCTGAAGCTCAGGATCAGGATGTGATGACTGTGCTCACAGGCCTTCTTAAATTCTGCCTGTGTACCTCAGGGGAAAAACACATCATCCACCCTTTAGTGTGAAAGCTTGCCAGAGCCAAAGGATACACAGGCAGTTGAAGGGCACCCCAAAGTCCTGCTGACCCAGGGGTGTGGGTGGTAGCGTTGAAGGCAGGGCGACTGTAATGGCCTTTCCTGGCTGCTTGCTTTTATAAAGACAAAACAAATCCAGGTCCTTTTTTCTGGGAGCCATCACACAGTCAGCAAAGCAGTGCTGGCACATTGCTGTAGCAGTGGCTTAACTCTGGCCGTGCCCGTTGCTGTAGGCCTCTCATCTGGCTGCAGGCACTGTCATCTCAGAGGTGTGTTTGACATGAAACGGCTGCCACCCTTCAGAGCTTTCCCCTGTGCTCCCCCTTCGAGCCGAGCACCGTACTGCTGTCTGGGTGGAGGTGCTTTACTGGGGATCTGTAAATCTTGATGTAGAGAATAACCAAGAGAGCAATTAGGGCTGAGGCATCTGCTATATCACTGCTAATCCTGACACCATGATTTCAAAAGCATTTAAATTTTCATTCGTGCTGTCTAAGTGTATTTGTGCCCAGGTGCCTTGGGGCAGTGGCAGGTTAGCTGTAGACCATCTGATGGGGAAACATAATGTCTGAAAGCGTTCCTGGTGATTTAAGTCCTGTCTCACCTGAAGGAACACTTACAATATTTTAGCTGTTTATTTATTTAATTTTGCTTGGCTACAGCTTTACAAATAACTTGGACAGTTGGACACTTCTTCCAGTCATGTCTTCAGTGAAACACTCATCTTTTTTCTTTTTTTTTTTTTTTTTGGCACTGGCCAACTGATGAGCTGATTTGCTGGTTCTTGGCTCATTAAGCAGTGAGATTAACCTGCCTTTGCACTCTGCTGCCCATTGGTTTTGAAGTGTTTCATAAATCTCTCTCAATTAACACATTCCCAGATAATAGCAAGCCGATCCATAATGATGCAAGAAATCTTCAACAGGATACCTTGAGTTAGAAATATTTTTATTCATGTTGTTTCCTGGATCACCATTTGTGAGCTTTGGTGGAAGTACAGTCTAAATTGCAATGGGACACTTGGGACTGACCTTGCCGAAGAAGGAAGGAACATCAGCAGGTGCATGTTTTGGCACATCATACCACACAAATCCGTGTGTATGCAGTGTAATTATACCCTCTCTCTTCGTAATTGCTACAGGCAAAACCTGCTGCAGCTATTAATATTAAAGCTGCCAGGTTTTATGTTATTTTCATGCATGCTGCTGTCCATTTGGAGACATCTAGTTGAAATCCTGGTTCCAGGGTGCAGCTCCCAGTGCTGCTGCGGCCTGCCCAGGAGGCAGGGGTGACTGTCCTGGCTGGCAGTGGTGGTTCTTCCTGTGCCTTGTCTGGGTTTTGCCAGCAGATGGCAACCACTGTAGCCAGTTTGCAAGGCAAACCTCCTCTTTGACCCTGCCAGAGGAGAGGGTTCGACTCTAGAAGTCAGCATGTCCAGCTCCGATCTGTGTCCCCTGCTTGGACCAGACAAAAGTGGTTCTTTTCCACCCAGCATAAAGACAGGTAACAACAGCCAGTTTTGCAGTCCTTTCTGCCTGCAGAGTGCAAGGGCCCAGAAAACACAGCAAAGACAGCAAAACATAGCAAGTCTTCCTTGTAGTATTTTCAGTGTGTACACATCTGCTGCTGCTCCCCTTCTTTACCTAGATGATTCACATGAAAGGTTATCTTTGCCCCTCTGGGCACTTCTCTCTTGCATCCCCTGAGTGTTGTGATGAGCTTGTTTGGTTTCCAGGCTGCTTTGATAGAGCTGCAGGGCTGGCAAGGTGGCCCCTGCTGAGCTGGTGGTGCTCTGGCATTTCAACCCTGGCAGAACTTTACTAATCACGGTCTCTCTAGGTCCAGTCCCAGGGTTACCTTCAAAACTGCAAGTACAGAAAGTGCAATTCTGTGTTCAGCTGACCAACAGCAATCACCTGTACAGAAAGATGCACATTTGCCAAAGATGGTGTTTGGTGGTATTGGGAGACTTTTGTCAGTTGTGCAGTCATATTCAGAGCATGTGAATTTGTTTTTTTCTTCCCATAAGGCCCTTCCTGTTGTTTCCCCACTTTTTTTCACAAAAGGTGTCGAGCAAAAAACTGCCATCCTTCCCTGTAATGGTTAAATCTGTTTCCCAGCCAAGTCACAGCCTCTTTATTTCTTCAAGTTAACTTGCCTATAGCTTACTCTAAAAGCTTGAGGAGGCCACCCACAAGCTGAGATTCCTCACTGAGGTAGAAACTTCGTAGCCTGAGTGTGCACTTGCTGATCCATGTCTCCCCTTGAATAGGATCACTGAAGCTGCCAGCACCGGTGCTGCACCAAGTGCTCTGCCTGTATGGTCAGTGTACAGACTTTTGTTATGATAAGTGAATATTGCAGTCAAACATTCATTTCCAGATGTTTCTTTTCAATGACATAATGTTTTGCTTCAGAGTATCTGGAAAAGGTCAAACCTGACTCTGCGGTGTGAGGAGGAGGGTTGTGGGGGGTCGCAGTGTGTGCCTGCTGCAAAGTTTGCATCAGGCATGTGCTGCTGGATCCTGTGACCGCACACCCTTAATGTCTCCATCTGTGCTTCCTTCTCTGCAGGCTTTAGGCTGAATGCCTCCTCTTGGCCCATGTTCCTTCTGAAGACTCTGAATGGAGCAGAGATGGCTCCTGTGCGGATTTTTCACAAGGTATTTACTGTACTGTTTGGGAAGACATCCTTCTGGCATGTCCCCTTCACTGCAGAGCACGAAAATGACAGCTGCCATCTCATGTGGGATCTGCTGATCGCAGAGTATATGAACATTTTGCCCAGCTTTGCCACACTGCTGCTTTTCTGGGACTGTCACAGCAGTGCTGGGATGCAGGCAGAGGTCTACTAAGAAACTGTCTTGGGCTTGAGAAATGTGCTTGTTTTTCATTTGGGCTGCAGGTGCTACTCAAAGTCAGGGATGTATAATGTGAAAGTCAGTACCTCTCTCTGAAACTTTTTAATGTGCTAGAGCTTGTAAGGAGTGCAAATACTGCTGCAAGGGAACACTTCAAATATGATTTCGTAGTTTGTATTCTCACACCCTCATGAAGTCAGAGACAGAGCCAGTCTAGAGGCATGTGCTGTGGTACAGGATGGTGGGGTGGCTTTAGTGTAGCTCAGGTATAAAACACTAGGAAGAGTAAGCCCCAAATGTCATCTCTTAGATTTTCCTGCTCTGAGAACCAGGTGAGAGCTATTATCTTTAGAGCTTTATTTTCTGCCTGAGTTGCATGACTGAGTTGTCACAGGGTGCAGTGTTAGTGTAGCACTGTCTCGACTTGGTCCAGCAGCGGGGTGATGGCAGAGCAGTCAGGGCACGTGGTTGCATCGCTAGGCTAGCATGTGCGCACCTAGGTGGGGTTTAGATCCAGCCCACTAGCTCCCTTGTTCAACTGCTTATGGAGGGGACAGGCCTAGTCTGGGGAGGCACTGGCGTATCCTTTTTGAGCACATTCTCAACCTCTTCTTGTAGGAACCACCATCTCCATCCCAAAACTTCTTCAAGACAGGTATGAAGCTGGAGGCAGTGGACAGGAAGAACCCTCACTTCATCTGCCCGGCCACCATTGGGGAGGTGAGAGGTTCTGAGGTCCTCATTACATTTGATGGCTGGAGAGGTGCCTTCGATTACTGGTGCCGATATGATTCCCGGGACATCTTTCCCGTAGGCTGGTGCTCGCTGACTGGAGATAATCTGCAGCCCCCTGGAACAAAAGGTAAGGCCCACGTTCTTGCTTAGCTGTCTTTCTCCTCCACTCAGCTCTCAAAGAGCAGCAAAACAGGCAGAGGCTAGCAGCAAGGGCACCTGGGTGCTCTGGCTTGCTTATGCTGCTTCCTCCGTGCTGAAGGTACAGGTGATCATACCTATTAGTGTAACAGCCTGGTGTCAAGGTGCTAAGCCATCTGTAAAGATGGGCAGGATGATGGCTCTTGGGAGAGATGGTGGTGCTGTACAATGTTTCTGAGGTCTGCTCCTCTTCAGGAATTTCTCTGAAGTCTTTCCTGTGTCTCCGGAACACATATTCCTAGGGACTTTTTCACAGAGGGACTAGGCTATTTGTGCATGTAATAAGGGAATAATGAGAACTGTTAAGTTACAGGGCTGTGCCTGTTTGTACTTCTGACAGTTATCTTGCTCTGCCTTATGCTGTGATCTCTACTGTGAATGTGGAAAAAACAGGGCTGAATCAGGTTGTACTTGCCTTGTTCCTATAATCATGATTGTTGGTTGGGCACGGTATTGAGGAAATTGCTGCCTTGCAGAGGTCCAAGCAATGGCTGTTGAGATTTTCAGCTGGGTCTCTAGCTTGCTAGCACTGCAGTTGTGTTTAGGATCAGAGAAACTGTGGCTGTCCCCATGCACATCCCTCTGGCATTTGCTGGCTGGCAAGTCTGGCACATGCCTGTCAATGAAAGTAGAAGCAGGTGAGCAACCTCTGTACTGGAGCTGAAGTATTACTTAGGAAAGGCATTTCTCTGATGAGACTGTTGCTCTTGAAAATCCAGGGCAATCTTGTGCTAACCTGGCAGGCTGGTGCTTTCCTGCTGCCCCTTGAGGTGAGCCAGTTCTGTCCCCCGTACTGCGAGGCTGGGGTTGGAGTGGATCGCCTTAGGCCCTCTCGCATGGCCTGTGTGCAAGCCAGGCTGTGAGTTCTCCCTCAGGTGGAGATGATTTCTGTTATGGTTGGGGATGGAAAGGCACTCTTGCTATGTACAGTGGATTTTTGCATTCGGCCATGATGTCCCCAGCCTCTCCATCACTTCCTGCTGTTTGTTTCTGTCCTGCCTGCTGCCGCCTTCCAGGCTCTGCAGTGCTGCTGGTGAGGGCTGGTGGCTGGCCTTGCCAGCAGTGGCCTGGGGTCAGGGGCTCTTGCCTAGCATCTCTGAGGTGCTTCTCAGGTACTGCATGGGTGGCTAAAGACATGCTTGGTGGGAGCTTTCCTGGCAGTAAACTGGGGGTGGAAGGTTTCAGGAGCAAGGTGGAAGCCGCTGTCCCAGGAGGAATGGCAACTTCCATCTGACTCACAGGACCTGGCGCAGGCAGCTCTGTTCCCCTCCAGCCTCCCTGTACCAGGTGCTGAAGCTGTGAGCGAGCAAAGCATCCAGAAATAGAGCCTTATCATGGGGGAGTTCCCTTTCCTGGCAGGAATTCTCTTTAAATCAGGGAGACCCAGGGAGGCATGCAAGAGGTTGGTGCTAATACCATACTCTGATCACATACTGGGCTGACTGTCTTGGTCTGAGCCGATGAGTACTGGCAAGGTGAGATGCTTGGGGGAGCTGAGAAATCCCATGAAGAGTTAACTCCATGGAGACTGATTGCTTCCGGGGGCTGAGGCCTCATGAAATGAGCTCATGTTCAAGGGAAGCAGAACTTCAAAGAGGCCAGGCATGTTTATTTAATGCTGGTAACTTAATTCAGCTCTAATCTGTCCCTTCTGCTGGTTGCCAGCAGAGGTGGAGGAGTGCAGGTTTTATCCCAGTCACATCCCCTCTCTGGCTCTGGAGCCTCCCACTCCCATCAGTGTTTGCTTAGCTGGGATGGCTGGGCAGGGTGCTGGTGGAGCTGGGGCCCAGCCAGCCACGCAGAGGGGAGCTTTCAGGAGGGCACATGTGTGTGAAGGCAGGAAAGGGAGGTCAAATGGCAAGGAGGAACAGCTCTCTGCACGCCAGGTTGGTAATTGCATCGCTGTCAAGATGTGCTCTCTGTGCGGTGGCCTGCTGGGAGACCTCTGCCGTGGCCAGCAGCCAGATGACTGTGGGCTCCCGAGTGTCTCCTGGAGCTCCTCTCTCAGTGCAGCACAGCTTGGAGCTGGGCGTTTCAAATAAACACGCACTGCAGGGGAAACATAGCTCCAGGGGTTGCCTACGCACGCGATCGGGCCTGATCCTGTGTGCTCCATGTCATCACGCGGCTGGGTTTGGAGGTCGGCTCTGCTGGCCTTGACAGAGCAAGGCGAAATTCAGCAGCGCTCATCTTATGCATCCACAGCTTCCCCACACCGGCTTGGCAGAAGTCGGGGAAGGCAGGTCCCTGTGACCTGCCCCAAGGGAAGGGGGGTTTCTGTGGGTGTGCAGCAAGTGTCCTCTGGCTTCTCACCCACGCCAGCGGGGCACTCCCAGGGTTGTCTCTTGGGCAAGAGTCCCCACTCCACTCCTCACACGTAGCGTACAGTATCTTACATGTCTTTTCACGCTTCCTACACACGTGCTCTTTCACCCTTAAACACATATCCTGGGCTTTTAGGAATAGAAGGTGAGGTGGACTTCCTGTTAAACTAGGTGCTGGACAGCAGCACTGAGCTCTGCTCGAAGGGCAGATGTTGCTGGTTGTTTCTGCAGTTTCCTTGCACGGGAAGTGCTTAGGACTTGTGGGTTCACTTCAGTGTTTTAGACATTAGGGTTTTTTTACCATTTCCAGAAGAGCTGTTTCCACGTCCATTCTGACTGAGTCCTAGAGAAATACTGATTGAAATATTAATCACAGCGCATATACATAAACCAGCGGAATTAAGGTTGTGTGGAGCATCAAACCCAAACTTAATGCAAAGGTTTTGGACTTTCCTGTTGCACGGTGGGGTCAGAGTTTCAGAATTAGGACAAAACTGGGGAGAATGATGTTTACCTGTCTTTAGATATTGCAGCACATGAAAGTGAGGCCAAAATAAACTGTGTGCATGTTACTAATGACAAGGACTCAATAGAAGATCCTGAAGGTGTGTTGGGTAGGGAAGGAGTTATCCACATCTGCCAGGCCTGCGTTCTTTTCCGTTTGAGTCATGGAGGGACTCAACTGACATAGAATCATAGAATCACAGAATGGTTTGGGTTGGAAGGGACCTTAAAGACCATCTAGTTCCAACCCCCCTGCCATGGGCAGGGACACCTTCCACTAGACCAGGTTGCTCCAAGCCTCATCCAGCCTGGCCTTGAACATTTCCAGGGAGGGGGCATCCACAGCTTCTCTGGAAAACCTGTCCCAGTGCCTCCCCACCCTCTGCGGGAAGAATTTCTTCCTGATACCTAATCTAAACCTCCCCACTTTCAATTTAAACCTGTTCCCCCTTGTCCTGTCACTACAGGCCCTTGTAAAAAGTCCCCCCCAGCTTCCTTGTAGCCCCTTCAGGCACTGGAAGGTGCTGTAAGGGCTCCCCAGAGCCTTCTCTTCTCCAGGCTAAACAAGCCCAGTTCTCTCAGCCTTTCATCACAGCAGAGGTGCTCCAGCCCTCTGAGCATCTTCTTGGCCTCCTCTGGACTCGCTCCAACCGGTCTATATCCTTCTGATGTTGAGGGCTGCATAGCTGGACGCAGCACTTCAGCTGGGGTCTCAGAAGAGCAGAGCAGACGGGGAGAATCACCTCCCTGACCCTGCTGGCCATGCTGCTCTGGATCCAGCCCAGGATACAGTTGGCTTTCTGGGCTGCCAGCGCACACGGCCGGCTCATGTTCAGCTTTTCATCCCCCAGCACCCCCAAGTCCTTCTCCTCAGGGCTGCTCTCGATCCATTCTCCACCCAGCCTGTACTTGTGCTTGGGATTGCCCCTACATTGTAGGAGATATGGTGCAGGAGGTAACTGATATATCTCAAGCTGAGAGAGTCAAGGCTTAGATTAAGTGGTGATGCACATAAGCAGTGTACGAGTCTGTGTGCTGCAGCAATGTTAGGTAGAAATATAAACTGGGGGGAAAGCAGACATTGATGGAATAAAATATGTAGGTCAGCTGTTGTGGGTTGTCCTGGTGGGCAGCTGAGCTCCCCTCAGCCACTCACCCTCCAGCAGAATGAGGGAGAGATTCAGAAGGGCAGAAGTGCAAAAATTCATGTGTTGGGGTACAGTTTAATTGTTAAGGCAAAAGCTGCATGCACATGGCAAAGCCAGGCATTCGTTTCATGCTTCCCATGGGCAGGCAGGGGCTCCGCCCCCCCCCGGGGCAGGCAGGTGCTCAGCCACCCCCAGGGCTCCATCACACGTAACCCTGACATGGGAAGACAAGCGCCATCACTCCAGTCATCCCCATTCCTCCTTCTCTCCCTGTCTTTTCTGGCTGAGCACGGTGTCATGCGGTGTGGAACAGGCCTTTGGGCAGTTGGGATCAGCTGTCCCTGCTGTGCCTCCTCCCAGCTGCTTGTGCACCCCAGCCTCTCGCTGGTGGCGTGAGAGACGGAGACCTTGATGCTGTGTGAGCCTGGCTCAGCAATAGCTAAACCACGGGTGTGTTATCAACACTGTTTTGGTCACAAATCCAAAGTGCAGCACCATACGAGCTGTTATTAAAGAAAGTTAACTCTATTCCAGCCAAAACCAGTGCAGTACTTTGGAAAAACATGCATTTTACTTTTTCTAAACCTTGAGGAGTCTGTGGGCAACTCGAGGTTTCGTGGCTCTTAAGCAGGACAGAAACAATCCTGCTCTCAGGTCGCTGGCAGCAGTGTGGATTTGGAAAGCTGCTTTGGAGAGTCCCTCTCCCTTATAAGCAGCGCAGACAATCAATACTTAGAATCGAGCTAAAGAATGAGGATTGTTGCTTACTTACTTTAAATCATGTCTGGGGAGAGAGTGAGAGAGATGCACACACAAATGCAGGAGCCGCTGCCAAGGTTAGGGCAAAAAGAGATTGACGAGGGAAATATGGGACTGATAAAAATCACTGAGAAGAAAGAAGAAAGATAAAAGGCTGGTTAATGATTGTAATTTCTGGGACCACCTTCCGTCAGCAAGGAGGTGGGATGAGGGAAATCCCCCATCAACAGAGGACTTGCAGATAGGAGATGTGTCTGCTTCTGTTATCCATGGGAAAATTGGGGTTTCACAGCTGAGCACAGACTAGAGGCAAGATCAGACCTCTGTAGTCAGGGGAACACATGTTGGAAGAGGATCCATGGTAAGTTACTTTACTTTTCTCAAGTTGTTTGTGGGGTGGAGACTATGAGCGCCTAGGGGAAGAAAAACCAAACCAGGGTCTTGTCAGGTATCTTTGTGAGGCGCTTCCAGCTCTGAGCTCTTCACCCGAGGAGGTGATGCACCCAGGAGACTGTCTACGCCAGGTAAAGGGACACAGGCTGGGAAAAAGGGACTGAGCAGATGGGATCAGGGCTTTCTGCCTATACATGTGGGCACAGGAATCTGAGATCTTCTGCAAGATCTGGGTTTTTACATGAGACAGCACATAGAAGTCTTATTTATATACTATCTTTGAATTTGAAAGAAATGCATGCTGTTTTCTAGGGCTTATGCTACAGTTTCAGAAACTGCAGCGGTGGTTTGCCTCAAAAGGTGTGAGACCTTTACATGACACCCCAGGAGCCCTGCTTAGTGCTGAGCGCTCATGGCTCTGCATGATCCTAGAAGTACTGCTGCTGGAAGATACTGTTGCAGGGACAGTCTTCCCCAGCCTGTTGAAAAGCATTTTCCAGGTTCTGGGAAGTCCAGATTTGATCCATACCTGCACAAGGACC
>NW_010263677.1:25227-30023 GCF_000690775.1 Eurypyga helias | reverse complement strand
TTCCCTCTAAGAGCATCCCTTAAGTCTGCTCAACCATGTTTAGTACATCAGTGCTGACAGGCAGGGGAATGCTGTGACCCTAAAAACAAGGATGCAGGGACACACGCAGCCTGCAGCAACCTGCCCACAGTCACGAGTATCGCTGTCGAAGTCGAACTCAGAAGGTCTTTGCGCTGCTCCTCCCTTTTGACTACGCCTCCAGCTGATGCTGGCTTCCTCTGGAGTTCTCTGGTGGGTTCATTACACCCTTCTGGATCCGCTGTAGCCGAAGGGTGACGCTGTACCGTGTGTGGGAGAGGGGCAGCAGGGAAAGCGTTAAGGCTGGGCAGGCAGAGTTGGAAGCAGCTCCTATGCTGGAATTTGGAGGAGTGCAGTTGCTGCCTTGGCAGCAGCCCAGCTGGCAGAGAGGCCCTGCACCCAGCCTGGTCCTGGTGGAGAGCTAATGCGGAGTACGTCGCTGTGCCAAGGCCGATGGGGAACTCTGCGGTGAGGGCACTGCAGACCCTGGTGCTCACTGTGGTTAAACACCGGCACTTGCCTTGACGGCCTTCACCCAGGCCTGCTGTGAGCTGTCAGCACACCACTCCCTCTCCCTGGGCTTGGCTGCCTTTAGAGCGTTTCCCTCTGCTTGCAAAGCAAGCAAAAGTTGATAGTTCTCGATAGTTACCATGGGGACATGCTGAAGTGGAGCTCACATCCACTCCTGGACTCACTGTGCATTACACAGCCCGCCCGTGCTGCCGAAGAGCAGGGTGTGCTGGCGGGGCCTAGCCTGCCCTTGCCTGGGTGCAGGGCCGGAAAGGACAACTCCAGGAGGTAACAGAGGCACAACGTGCTGACCTTGGATAGAGAATTCAATACATTCTTCATCTCTCGCCACCGTTGCTGCCATGTGATTTGTTGGTTAACTGCTTTATGTCTTCCAATGAAGATGATGATCACTCACTAGATTTTCAGCCCATGGGTGAAGGTAATGTGTATTTTATGACTTTTTTTTGATGTTGCTTGGTTTCTCTTCCTCCTTTGGGTCAAGAACACGGTGGTGTGTGGAGGTGCCTCATTAGGAGTAGCTGGCAGGGTGACTGAGGTGAGCTCCTGTGCTTTACTGCTTAGAGGAGATGGAAAATTATTAATTGCCAACACTTCAGGAATGAGCTGGGATTTGGAGCTCATGTGTCAGCCTGGGTGACATTTGTTTGTATCGGTCTGGCTGGTTTTGGGACCACACAGGCAGACCTCATGCACCGACAGCAGGAGGCGGTTACACGAAGAAATTCAGTATTTTCTCTTTTATCCACGAGTCCAGTGCACGTGCAGCCATGGTGCAGGGCTCTCGCTGCCTCTGAGACAGCTGTTGGAAGATCCCAAGAAAAAGCTCGTGAGCAGTTTGGAGCACAGAGCCAAGGTGCTCAGCAGCAGTGCTGGCTCGGCTTTGATGTGTGTCCTGGAACACGTGTTGGCTTGGGAGGTCTGGGGGCTTGGATGAGAGCAGCCCAGCACTGCAGGAGGGTGTGCTGCTCCCCTGACCCTCTCTCGCTGCCTCTGAGACAGCTGTTGGAAGATCCCAAGAAAAAGCTCGTGAGCAGTTTGGAGCACAGAGCCAAGGTGCTCAGCAGCAGTGCTGGCTCGGCTTTGATGTGTGTCCTGGAACACGTGTTGGCTTGGGAGGTCTGGGGGCTTGGATGAGAGCAGCCCAGCACTGCAGGAGGGTGTGCTGCTCCCCTGACCCTCTTGGGGGGCTGGCCCTCAGCTTGGAACGGTGAATCTGGCATGTCAGCAACTTGATGTTACTGTGTGATGTTATGAGGCTGGCAAGAGCCTCTGGAAAGAGGACCTGACCAGGAAAAGGCACTGTCCCCCAGCCTATCCTTAATATCAGTGTCTAGGCCTTACTCCCAACCTGACCTCTTCATGTGTCTTATTCTAAAACATTTTCTGAGCCAGAGGGGCTGGGTTGTATTCCCGATGTTTCCTTCCCTTTTCCATTCTGCTTCCTGGCCAAAGAGAGTTTCAGAATCTCAGGGTATTACTGAGTCTCGGCAGGATGTTTCTGCAGGACCCTCGCTGTTGAAACCTTTCTCTCTCTGGGTGAAAAGCGCTGGGGTCACTGCTCCATTTCTGCAAGGTCTCTAACCAGTAGCAGTGCTGCTGCTGACAGGCTGAAGGTCTGAACATTCAGGATGGGATTGGACAAACTCAAGGAAGAGCAGCTGTCCAGAGCTTTTCATTTCTGGGGCTCTAGAGGTGTCTGACTCAGGATCTCCTGAGCTGCTGGTTGCAGGCAGGGCTGGTGTCTCTGTCTCTCTTGCTGGGGAGGCAGACCTAAGTAAGCATAAAGTATGCCCAGTGTCACAGTTTGAATGTCTTTAGGAGAGCCACAGGGAGAGCAGTTTCCCATCTAGGTGAAGCGTTTTAAACACTTGGTATTAAGAAGCTTTGCATCGAGGATTTAGGGCTCCATGCCTAGTTTCTGCTTGTCACCAGCACACATATGCCAGCTGTTGGTGACAGGACCTTGGTCCCTTGAAGGGCTACTCCGCCTGGTGCAGGCAGGTGCCAGAGGAGCCAGAATGATCAACCAGACTCCTCTCACGAAGGTCTGTAAAGGCTGCGCATGGTTAATGGGATGGTTGTGATCAGAGCAGCATATGTACATACAGGAGATATGGACCCATTTTGTTGGGATTTTTCACAGTGACTCTCTGGGAGCAAGAACATGACGTCATCTTCTTGTAGTCTCTGGTACTGGGTAGTCTCTTCATTTTTTTGTTTCCTCCACATTTGTTGGAGAGGCGAAGTAAATGCTGTTGGGCCCAGCTCTGCCCCTGGCTTTGGCTAGCAGATATTTATTGCTGCAGCGTGCGTTTTTATTGAATCTAGGAACTTTTTACTGCACATACAGTCCCCCTTGTTACAAAGATCGGACCTTCTTGTCACGGTTCTTCTCTTGATCTCTGGTATTGTTATAACTTTTGAGCAGCTTTAAAAAAGAACAGAAGGTGGAATAGACCACACCCACCTAGCAGTCTCCTTGTTCTTGGTGCACTGATTTGTTGAAGGTGTGCTGCTAATATTTAACCAGGAAGCCAAAGCTAAAAAAAGAGCTTCAGAGAAGATCAGAACAAGCAGAAACCGCAGGAACAGTCCTGAATAGCCTGGATATAGCAAGAGTACAGAACCGTTCTCAACATGGGGTTTTGGAAACCCACTGATAATTAACTCCCAGGGGCAGAAGATGTGATCAGTTGGTAGATGGATTGTGGTGGCCTCTCATGCCACGTATTTTCACTTCAATGCATGTCCTTGAGCTAGCTGGATATAAATAGCAGCATAGCCATGCCATTTCAAACTTGCCATGGGCTGTGAAGAAATCCACTATCTCTGTCCTGCTGCAGGTGTAGGTCAGGTTGGCATGGGCATGCTTGCACAGGTGAAGTGTTACCCAGTCTGCAGGTGGGTGGCTTCCTAGGGCCATGGCTCTGGGGTTTTCGAGAGGACTGCCATGTGGACCACATGAGTGTGGGTCATCCCTGGTGCTCTTGGCAGCCCTCTGTGGGTACAAGCTCTGCTGGTGGCCTCTCCCGAAGCACTAAGCCTGGCAGAGCTGCAGTATGATGGTTTTCCTGAGGTGTGGAGATGAGTTTATGTTGTCAGTGCCTGCGTCAGGACCAGAGGTGCCAGTTCTGCCCATGTACCATCCACTGAACAGCTCAAGGTCACAGGTGGGCTCTGGCCATGCTGCTGGAGTACTCAGGGTGTGTCCATGGGCACATCTCGGCCTGGCTTTGGGGTGGTCACGTGAAGCTGGAGTATTGAAGTTCAGATTTTTAGCTGATCCAGTTCTGCTTTTGCCAGTGAATATTGGCATAGCCATTTCTGTTGGAGCTCCTGTGTTGCCCAGTATGTGTTCTTTCACCTGCTGGTGCATCCCCTCAGTCAGGAGCTTGAGTTTCAACTCTGCTGATGAGTTTCTTATGCTGGAGCTGCCCAGCTCAGAACTCGTCTCCTTTTTCTCGTTCAGAATTTCTGGGTTTTAATACCATAGCTGCTTCACAGCTAATTAAAACAACACACCATCGTGACAGCTATTTTTTACAGTGGACTGGAGAAGATGAGACTAATAGGAGGATCACAGCAAGCAAGAACCCAGGTTGTATTACAGCGTGTTTATTTGGAATAAAAGGTAGTGGGATGGGGGTAGGAGGAAAACTGCTGATTTGGGATGTGAAGAGAGTGATTATACACAAATCTGGCATTTGCTTTCCTCTGCATTTGAACCATATGCGCTGGAAGGTTCATTGCAGCTCCTTGTTATCCGGCCTGGTAGCTGGGCTAGGAGGAAGAGCTGTGCCCCAGCCAGGCTGGGGGAGCTGTTAGCCCCTGTGCTTCTGGCTGCACCTGCAAAGGAGCATCTAACTGGCCTTGAAGAACTAGATCCACAATTAAGTTGTCCGAGCACTGGAGAAACAAAAATTGATGCTGGCACCAAGAGTGCAAGCCAAGGCCACCAGCTTTGTGAAAATGGGTTGCAGAGATTGCTGGATACTGGCTCATACAAGCGAGTATTTTTCAAGGGTGATGAGGATACTCTGCATAGAATAACTGACAACGCTGTTGCACTGTGGGCAGTAATTCTGTGCAGTCTAGATCTGCACGCCAAATCCCTCAAACCACTCCCACTGTCCAGAATTGTCGTTTTTCTTTGTGGTGTAAATGCCAGTGCCAGGTGTGTTCCCAGTGTGGTCTTTCTGCTCCTTTGCTTTGTCATCTGGAAGCTGGAAGAGGGGATGGCAGGA